>NC_143033.1:92073628-92088628 GCF_057628025.1 Oncorhynchus mykiss | reverse complement strand
CTGTCTCTCTTTCGCTCTCTCCCTTTCTCTCTCTCTGTTTCTCTCTCTCTTTTTCTCTCTCTCTCTCCCTCTCTCTGTCACGTTGTTTCTCTCTCTGTTTCTCTCTCTCTCTGTCCATCTCTCCCTCTCTTCTTTTCTTTCTCTCTCGCTTTCACTCATCCTGTCTTTATTTCCCCTGCCATGCGAGAGCAACACAGCTCGTTGCGGCTAAACAGCACAGACCTGCTCGAGCATATCTCGGTCATTCCGCAGCGGTACTGTTGTTGTGCAACAGAGATATTTTCATTCAGTGCGGAAACGTCGTCTTTCTCCCCCTCCTCCTCCTCCGCTGAATATATCTTGAGCTGGGTAATTATAGCGGCACGGGAAGATGCACACACACAAACACACACACACACACATACACACACACACACACACACACACACACACACACACAAAGGGGTTCAAGGGCGATTGATTTTGAGTTTAATTTCTCTCTGGCGCTCTCGACGTGAAAGGACGCGCCTCTGTCTGACCTTGACGACAGACAGTGATTTTGTCTCCGTCTGCGACCGTCGTAATAGCCTGGTTCTTGTGTCACAAGAAATATTATTAATTTTTTACGTACTTCACTTTAATAATTTGTTTATATCTTACCCCCTTTTTCTCCCCAATTTCAATATTGTCTCATCGCTGCAACTCCCCAACGTGCTCGGGAGGCGAAGGCCGAGTCAATGCGTCCTCCGAAACATGACCCGCCAAACCACGCTTCTTAACACCCGCCCGCTTAACCCGGAAGCCAGCCTCACCAATGTGTCGTAGGAAACCCCATTCCATTCACCTGATGACCGAGGTCAGCCTGCAAGCCCCCGGCCTGCCACAAGGAGTCGCTAGAGCACGATTTGCCAAGTAAAGTCCCCCCCCGGCCAAACCCTCCTCTAACCGCCCCATGGGACTCCCGATCACAGCCATTTGTGATACAGCCCAGTAACCTGGGTCTGTAGTGACACCTCTAGCACTGCCTTAGACCACTGTGCCGCTCGGGAGGCCCCAATATTTGGTCTATTTTCTATTAATAATTTCTATTTGTTTTCTTGAATGTGTTGTTGTATACATTCTATACTACAAATTCTATACTACAAATCACCTTGCCATATTGGCAGCTCTTATCCAGAGCCACTTACAATAGTGACTAAATACATGTTGATACTTTTGATTCATACTGGTCCCCCATGGGAATCAAACCCTGGTGATACAAGCACCACGCACTACCAACTGAGCTACACGAGACAGGAAATGCTGTATGTTGTATGTTCACTTTGATAGGCCTGTGGATCTGTGTTTAGACACAGATCCACAATGTTACACGTGGGAGAGATCTCTTTTTAAAGGGTGTATATTTAGTCTGAGAAGCAGGAGGCTATCTGACGATCCCAATTCATTATAATATGTTTCAAATAACACTTCATTCACTTTTCATAGATGTCAAACATGTTATTAATCATATGGACAGTAAGTTATCCATACTTTGCATCACTGGGGTCAGATAGGCCGCTGTGAGAATATCCTTAGCCAATATTCCCACTATATCCCACAAAATTCCCTGAATATTTCCTGAATATTCCCACAAGATGTGCATATGTGATATTAGAGATATGCAATATGAGCTGACCAGGACCCATCCGTCATCACATTGAAATATAGTGGAGATATTAAATCCAGCCTATCATTTTCTGTTGAAAGGAAAGCAGATTAAATGGGAAGACTGAATCGTCAATCAATGCATTTCCATGGGTTGCATCCCAAATAGCACTCTATTCCCTATATAGTGCACTACATTTGGCCCGTCTAGTCCGTCTAGGCCCGTCTAGTCTGCATTTCTATGGTGTTATTGTTGCTGTCAGTCTGCTTATAAGCCCCTCTCACCACCCAACCCACCAATACACTCCCCTCCACAGTACTAAATGTCAGGGGTGGAAACAAGGCTGTATATTATCATAACTCAGTGGATATTATATATATATGTGTGAGAGAGAGAGAGAGAGAGAGAGAGAGAGAGAGAGAGAGAGAGAGAGAGAGAGAGAGAGAGGGAGAGAGAGAGGGAGAGAGAGAGAGAGAGAGAGATAGAGAGAGGTAGAGAGAGAGAGAGAGAGAGAGAGAGAGAGAGAGAGAGAGAGAGAGAGAGAGAGAGAGAGAGAGAGAGAGAGAATGTAGTGTGTGTGTTTGCGTGTGTGTGTGAGAGAATGAGAGAGTGATTAGTGTATGTGTTCATACGTGCATGCCTGCGTGTGTAGAGATGGAGTGTTTTCAAAGGCATCTACTAAAGTGGTAGATGTAATCCTGGGCCATCCCAACTGATGTCAGCGCTGTAGCCAAAGTCACGTTTCACTCACATCCCCATTGATCAAAACAGACGTATCCTGTTGGGGATAGGATAATGTGTAACCCTAACCCTAAATCTAACCCTAGCTCCTAACCCTAACATTTAATGTCATTCTAACCCTAACACTAAACCCCCTAGAAATAGCATTTGACCTCGTGGGGACTAACAAAATGTCCCCAGTTGGTACATTTTCGTTTAATTTTTTCATTTTAACCAGATAGGCCAGTTGAGAACAAGTTCTCATTAACAACTGCGACCTGACCAAGATAAAGCAAAGCAGTGCGACACAAACAACACAGGGTTACACATGGTAACATACAGACACACACACACACACAGACACACGCATACTTGTGCACACACATACACACACACGCACACACACACATACAGACACATACACACATGCATACACATGCACACAGACACAGACACAGAGACACACAGACATACAGAGACACACAGACACACACACATAAAATAAACAGATGTTTCACTAATCAAGTCTAATTGTATTATTTACATCTCATTTGCTAATTGATCAGACTAGCCCAATGAAGGGGAGGTTAAATAACAGGACTATACAACTCAGAGAAGGGAGAGGGGGAGCAGGCAGGGGTCAGCGTCTTTGGTGAGAGCAACACCACCATGCACACCCTCTATGATCAGTGGATAGAGAGAGGCGTGAGTGGCTGGATATGGAGGGCAAGAAGGGGGTTTCTCTGTTACCATAGAGATGACAGGACATTGGGCTAGGTCCTAGGATACTGTTACTAGGCAGGAGAGAGCCACACACGAGACATCTGTAGACAGAGCTGAATGGGTTGAATGGTAGACCACGTCAGAGAGAAGCAATAAAAAAAACTCTCACATGTAAATATGTTTTTGAAAATGATGTTTATATTTAATGTGGGTCCACCGTCCATTGTATATTGTTATCTATAGTAAAACATGGACAAAATTACCATATTTCAACAACTGTGAAAAAAAAATGGTAGTCTGATTTGCTTTTGTGTGTTTAGCCATTTGGATTTTAAGGTCTTGGCAGTCTTGCCAAGCTGATGACTGACAAGCCAATAGTAAACAGAGTCTAGTCTATAAGTTGAGCCTAGTCTATAACAGTGGTCCACAGTAGACAGGCCTGATGCACTACCTAGTTGTAGCCTGTAGATGAAGTCAGAGTATCTTCACACAGGAACCTTTATACTGGTGCTCTGGCCTTGTCTTTCCATCCCTGTAACACTGGCTCCATCTCCTGGCCAGCTCACATGTCTCCACTCATCATTATATTCTGAAGTGGGATCAGCCTACTGCTCACATGTCTCCACTCATCATTATATTCTGAAGTGGGATCAGCCTACTGCTCACATGTCTCCACTCATCATTATATTCTGAAATGGGATCAGCCTCCTGCTCACATGTCTCCACTCATCATTATATTCTGAAATGGGATCAGCCTACTGCTCACATGTCTCCGCTCATCATTATATTCTGAAGTGGGATCAGCCTCCTGCTCACATGTCTCCACTCATCATTATATTCTGAAGTGGGATCAGCCTACTGCTCACATGTCTCCGCTCATCATTATATTCTGAAGTGGGATCAGCCTACTGCTCACATGTCTCCACTCATCATTATATTCTGAAATGGGATCAGCCTACTGCTCACATGTCTCCACTCATCATTATATTCTGAAATGGGATCAGCCTACTGCTCACATGTCTCCACTCATCATTATATTCTGAAATGGGATCAGCCTACTGCTCACATGTCTCCACTCATCATTATATTCTGAAATGGGATCAGCCTACTGCTCACATGTCTCCACTCATCATTATATTCTGAAATGGGATCAGCCTACTGCTCACATGTCTCCACTCATCATTATATTCTGAAATGGGATCAGCCTACTGCTCACATGTCTCCACTCATCATTATATTCTGAAATGGGATCAGCCTACTGCTCACATGTCTCCACTCATCATTATATTCTGAAATGGGATCAGCCTCCTGCTCACATGTCTCCACTCATCATTATATTCTGAAATGGGATCAGCCTCCTGCTCACATGTCTCAACTCATCATTATATTCTGAAATGGGATCAGCCTCCTGCTCACATGTCTCCACTCATCATTATATTCTGAAATGGGATCAGCCTCCTGCTCACATGTCTCAACTCATCATTATATTCTGAAATGGGATCAGCCTCCTGCTCACATGTCTCCACTCATCATTATATTCTGAAATGGGATCAGCCTCCTGCTCACATGTCTCCACTCATCATTATATTCTGAAATGGGATCAGCCTACTGCTCACATGTCTCCACTCATCATCATATTCTGAAATGGGATCAGCCTACTGCTCACATGTCTCCACTCATCATTATATTCTGAAATGGGATAAGCCTACTGCTCACATGTCTCCACTCATCATTATATTCTGAAATGGGATAAGCCTACTGCTCACATGTCTCCACTCATCATTATATTCTGAAATGGGATCAGCCTACTGCTCACACGTCTCCACTCATCATTATATTCTGAAATGGGATCAGCCTCCTGCTCACATGTCTCCACTCATCATTATATTCTGAAATGGGATCAGCCTCCTGCTCACATGTCTCCACTCATCATCATATTCTGAAATGGGATCAGCCTACTGCATGCATGTCTCCACTCATCATTATATTCTGAAATGGGATCAGCCTACTGCTCACATGTCTCCACTCATCATTATATTCTGAAATGGGATCAGCCTACTGCTCACATGTCTCCACTCATCATTATATTCTGAAATGGGATCAGCCTACTGCATACATGTCTCCACTCATCATTATATTCTGAAATGGGATCAGCCTCCTGCTCACATGTCTCCACTCATCATCATATTCTGAAATGGGATCAGCCTACTGCATGCATGTCTCCACTCATCATTATATTCTGAAATGGGATCAGCCTACTGCTCACATGTCTCCACTCATCATTATATTCTGAAATGGGATCAGCCTACTGCTCACATGTCTCCACTCATCATTATATTCTGAAATGGGATCAGCCTACTGCTCACATGTCTCCACTCATCATTATATTCTGAAATGGGATCAGCCTACTGCTCACATGTCTCCACTCATCATTATATTCTGAAATGGGATAAGCCTACTGCTCACACGTCTCATCAAGATGTGTTTCCCAAATGGACGGTTACTCACAAGAGTGGCTTCGGTTCACTGAGGAGACTTGACCACACACACACACAAATTAGCACACACACACACAAGCACGCACGCACACATACACACACACACACACACACACACACACACACACACACACACATCATCACACACAAACATGGAATAAAGCCCACATAAGTTTGCATGTATTATTGTCATGACAACAGGTTAATACGTGTCGGCAAAAAAAAATCTCCTCACGCTCACTAGCAGTCTCCTCATGCCCACTAGCAGTCTCCTCACGCTCACTAGCAGTCTCCTCACGCTCACTAGCAGTCTCCTCACGCTCACTAGCAGTCTCCTCACGCTCACTAGCAGTCTCCTCATCCTCCCTAACAGTCTCCTCATTCTCCCAACCAGTCTCCTCAAACTCCCTAGCACTCTCCTCACGCTCCCTAGCAGTCTCCTCATCCTCCCTAGCAGGCTCCTCATTCTCCCAACCAGTCTCCTCAAACTCCCTAGCACTCTCCTCACGCTCCCTAGCAGTCTCCTCATCCTCCCTAACAGTCTCCTCATCCTCATTTCAGTTTCCTCATGCTCAATAGCAGTCTCCTCATCCTCCCTAGCAGTCTCCTCACGTTCCCTAGCAGTCTCCTCATCCTCCCTAGCAGGCTCCTCATTCTCCCAACCAGTCTCCTCAAACTCCCTAGCACTCTCATCACGCTCCCTAGCAGTCTCCTCATCCTCCCTAGAAGTCTCCTCACGCTCACTAGCAGTCTCCTCACCCTGCCTAGCAGTCTCCTCATCCTCCCTAGAAGTCTCATCCACCCTAACATTCTCCTCACCCACCTTAGCAGTCTCGTAATCCTCCCTAGAAGTCTCCTCATCCATCCTAGCAGTCTCCTCATACTCCCTAGCAGTCTCCTCATCCTCCCTAGAAGTCTTCTGATCCTCCCTAGCAGTCTGCTCATCCTCCCTAGCAGTCTCCTCACGCTCACTAGCAGTCTCCTCACACTCTCTAGCCGTCTCCTCACGCTCCCTAGCAGTCTCCTCATCCTCCCCAGCAGCCTCCTCATTCTCCCTAGCAGCCTCCTCATTCTCCCTGGCAGTCTCCTCACGCTCCCTAGCAGTCTCCTCATCCTACATAGCAGTCTCCTCATCCTCCCTAGCAGTCTCCTCACGCTCATTAGCAGTCTCCTCATGCTCCCTAGCAGTGTCCTCATCCTCCCTAGCTGTCTCCTCATCCTCCCTAGAAGTCTCCTCATGCTCACTAGCAGTCTCCTCACGCTCCCTAGCAGTATCCTCATCCTCCATTGCAGTCTCCTCATCCTCCCTAGCAGTCTCCTCACGCTCCCTAGCAGTCTCCTCATCCTCCCTAGCAGGCTCCTCATCCTCCCAAGCAGTCTCCTCAAACTCACTAGCAGTCTCCTCACGCTCCCTAACAGTCTCCTCATACTCCCTAGCAGCCTCCTCACGCTCCCTAGCAGTCTCCTCATGCTCCCCAGCAGTCACCTCATCCTCCCTAGCAGTCTCCTCATCCTCCCTAGAAGTCTCCTCACGCTCACTAGCAGTCTCCTCACGCTCACTAGCAGTCTCCTCACTCTCCCTAGCAGTGTCCTCATCATCCCCAACAGTTTCCTCACACTCACTAGCAGTCTCTTCACCCTCCCTAGCAGTCTCCTCATCCTCCCTAGAAGTCTCCTCACGCTCCCTAGCAGTCTCCTCATCCTACGTAGCAGTCTCCTCCTCCTCCCTAGAGGTCTACTCATCCTGTCTCGCAGTCTCCTCACACTCCCTAGCAGGCTCCACATCCTACCTAGCAGCCTCCTCACCCTCCCTAGCAGTCTCCCCACACTCCCTATCAATCTCCTCATCCTCCCTATCAGTCTCATCATCTTCCCTAGCAGACTCCTTATCCTCCCTAACAGGCTCCTCACGATCCCTAACAGTCTCCTCACCATCACAGTCTCCGCGACATCCCTAGCAGCCTCCTCCTTCTCCCGAGCAGTCTCGTCATCCTCCCTAGCAGTCTCCTCATCCTCCCAAGCATTCTCCTCCTCCTCCCTAGCGGTCTACTCATCAAGTCTCGCAGTCTCCTCACACTCCCTAGCAGGGTCCACATCCTCCCTAGCAGCCTCCTCACCCTCCCTAGCAGTCTCCTCACGCTCCCTAGCAGTCTCCTCATCCTCCCAAGCAGGCTCCTCATCCTCCCAAGCAGTCTCCTCAAACTCACTAGCAGTCTCCTCACGCTCCCTAACAGTCTCCTCATCCTCCCTAGCAGTCTCCTCACGCTCCCTAGTAGTATCCTCACGCTCCCTTGCAGTTTCCTCATCCTCCCTAGCAGTCTCCTCATCCTCCCTAGAAGTCTCCTCACGCTCACTAGCAGTCTCCTCACGCTCCCTAGCAGTCTACTCATCCTCCCTGGCACTCCTCAGCCTATCTATCAGTCTCCTCATACTCATTAGCAGTCTCTTCATCCTCCCTAGCAGTCTCCTCACGCTCCCTAACAGGCTCGTCATCCTCCCTATAATGAGGAGGCTGCTAGGGAGAATGAGGAGGCTGCTAGCGAGGATGAGGATGAGTCACAGTCTCCTCAACATCCCTAGCAGCCTCCTCCTTCTCCCGAGCAGTCTCCTCATCCTCCCGAGCAGTCTCCTCATCCTCCCAAGCATTCTCCTCCTCCTCCCTAGCGGTCTACTCATCAAGTCTCGCAGTCTCCTCACACTCCCTAGCAGCCTCCTCATCCTCCCTAGCAGCCTCCTCACCCTCCCTAGCAGCCTCCTCCTTCTCCCGAGCAGTCTCCTCATCCTCCCGAGCAGTCTCCTCATCCTCCCAAACATTCTCCTCCTCCTCCCTAGCTGTCTACTCATCAAGTCTTGCAGTCTCCTCACACTCCCTAGCAGGCTCCTCATCCTCCCTAAGCAGCCTCCTCACCCTCCCTAGCAGTCTCCTAATCCTTCCTAGAAGTCTCACCCGCATTAGCAGTCTCCTAATCTTCCCTAGAAGTCTCGTCATCCACCCTAGCAGTCTTCTCATCCTCCCTAGCAGTCTCCTCATCCTCCCTAGTAGTCTCCTCATCCCCCCGAGCAGTCTCCTCATCCTCCCTTGCAGTCTCCTCACCCTCACTAGCAGTCTCCTCACGCTCTCTAGCAGTCTCCCCACGCTCCCTAGCAGTCTCCTCATCCTCCCTAGCAGTCTCCTCATTCTCCCTAGCAGTCTCCTCACGCTCCCTAGCAGTGTCCTCATCGTCCCTAGCAGTCTCCTCACACTCACTAGCAGTCTCTTCACCCTCCCTAGCAGTCTCCTCATCCTCCCTAGCCGTCTCCTCACACTCAATAGCAGTCTCTTCACCCTCACTAGCAGTCTCCTCATCCTCCCTAGAAGTCTCCTCACGCTCCCTAGCAGTCTCCTCATCCTACGTAGCAGTCTCCTCCTCCTCCCTAGAGGTCTACTCATCCTGTCTCGCAGTCTCCTCACACTCTCTAGCAGGCTCCACATCCTACCTAGCAGCCTCCTCACCCTCCCTAGCAGTCTCCCCACACTCCCTATCAATCTCCTCATCCTCCCTATCAGTCTCATCATCTTCCCTAGCAGACTCCTTATCCTCCCTAACAGGCTCCTCACGATCCCTAACAGTCTCCTCATCATCACAGTCTCCTCGACATCCCTAGCGGTCTCCTCATCCTCCTAGAAGTCTCCTCACGCTCATTAGCAGTCTCCCCACGCTCTCTAGCAGTGTCCTCATCCTCCCTAGCAGTCTCTTCACACTCCCTAGCAGTCTCTTCATCCTCCCTAGCAATCTCCTCACACTCCTTAGCATCTCTTCATCCTCGCTAGCAGTCTTCTCACCCTCCCTAGCAGACTCCTCATCCTCCCTAGCAGTCTCCTCACGCTCCCCACTAATTATCCTCCCTGGCAGTCTCGCCACACTCCCCAGCAGGCTCCTCACGCTCACTAGCAGTTTCCTAACACTCCCTAGCAGGCTCCTCACACTCCCTAGCAGGCTCCTCACGCTCCCTAGTAGTCTCCTCATTCTCCCTAGCAGCCTCCTCCTCCTCCCAAGCAGTCTCCTCACGCTCCCTATCAGTCTCCTCATCCTCCCTAGCAGTCTCCTCATCTTCCCTAGAAATCTCTTCATCCTCCCTAGCAGTCTCCTCACGCTCCCTAGCAGTGTCCTCATCCTCCCTATTAGTCTCCTCATCCTCCCTAGCAGTCTCCTCACGCTCCCTAGCAGTCTCCTCATCCTACTTATCAGTCTCCTCATCCTCCCTACCAGTCTCTTCACGCTCATTAGCAGTCTCCTCATGCTCCCTAGCAGTGTCCTCATCCTCCCTAACAGTCTCTTCTCACTCCCTAGTAGTTTCTTCATCCTCCCTAGCAGTCTCCTCATCCTCCTTAGCAGTCTCCTCACGCTCCCTAGCAGACTCCTCACACTCCCTAGCAGTCTCCTCGCACTCCCTAGCAGTCTCCTCATCCTCCCTAGCAGCCTCCTCACACTCCCTAGAAGTCTCCTCACGCTCCATAGCATTCTCCTCATGTTCCGTGGCAGTCTCCTCAAGGTCCCTCTTGGTCTCCTCACGCTCCCTATCAAACAAAGTCTCAAAGGGTAGCTTTGCAGTAAGTGCACACCAGAGGAGGCTGGTGGTAGGACCTATTTTAGCTCATTGTAAAGACTGGAAAGGGAGTAAATGGAACGGTATCAAACATATTGAAACCACATATTGACTCCGTTCCATTCATTCCAGCCATTGCAATGAGCCCGTCCTCCTATAGCTCCTCCCATCAGCCTACTCTGCTGCACAGATGCTAAACAGAACCAAATGCCATTCTCACTACAGGGTCCTCCTCTACTGTCTATTCATGGAAGACAATAAATTCAGATGCTTTCATATTAGGGGTCTCCACCACAGACATAGAATTACTGGAATGGACTTTCCCATTCAAGTCATTCAACTGCTGTTGTCCCAACATCCTTGACTTTCATTTGGTGATGTTGGTGTTCAGTGAAGATACACGTACATCAAGAATGGAGGGCTCATTGTGGCTTGGCTATGCTCTTTGGAGGACTTTCTTCACATGCTTGATGTCTTATGCTTACCATGGAAAACACTAGGGGTGGATGATGTGAGTTCCCCCCTCCATACAATGTAAAACACTTTGAACCTCTGGAAAAGCACTGCATAAATCCTATCCATAATTGTTTTAATTGAACCCTGGTAGAGAAAGGTGAGTTAAACTTCCTTTATAAGACTGCCATGCTGAGACTGACTGTCCTAACATGGGCACCGTACAAGTCTTTTAACTAAAACTGTTGTTTTTGGGCACCAGGCTGTAGAGCTTGGTATTAGCCGGCTGATCCTCACATTAGGGATCTGTTGTCTGTTTGCTGAACACCACAGCCGTCACTATGGTCTCACACTGTGTTGCCTAGCAACGCCAATGGGCTGTCCACCTCTTCCTGCATCCTGATCTGGCAACCCAGGGAACCTGGAGAGTGAGTTTATACAGGATACCAAGGTCACTCAGTAAACACAGATAATAAAGCACACCAAGACTAGGCCTCACAATCAAACACAGATAAATACAGGAGACTCAGGACTTGACCTCTCAATAGAATACTGTCTGTTCAGACAAGATACCAGAACCAAGGCATGTCAATAGCCACAAGACACTCATGACATCAGACATGACCTCAGACATGATATCAGACATGACATTAGATATGACATTAGACATGACATCAGACATGACCTCTGACATGACATCAGACATGACATTAGATATGACATTAGACATGACATCAGACATGACCTCTGACATGACATCAGACATGACATTAGATATGACATTAGACATGACATCAGACATAACCTCTGACATGACATCAGACATGACCTCTGACATGACATCAGACATGACATTAGATATGACATTAGACATGACATCAGACATGACATTAGATATGACATTAGATATGACATTAGATATGACATTAGACATGACATCAGACATGACATCAGATATGACATTAGACATGATATCAGACATGACATCAGACATGACATCAGAGTAGACATTCACATCATAAGTGATATCCTGTTCATGATAGGACATGATGACAATATCTAATCTTTAGGTTTCAGGACCTTGTAGAGGGCATTGATAGCGTACTACCTATTTTGTGTGATCATAGCCAGATGAGGGTTGGTGAAGGATGGTCTGCGATGGGGACAGGGAGAAATTATAGGGTGTTGATTATGCATATATGCTTCAAGCCAGTAAAATCAACCAGAAAGACTACTGCTTTTCTCCTTCTAGTGGCCAAATGCATTATCATCCTAAACCCTCTATTGAACCATGAGTATTGGGGTTGTGCCATTGCACAACAGCTGCTGTTGCTGAAAGTACAAGTTGATCAGCCAGTGATCCAAACAGCTGTAGGTAGAGGAGCTCCAAGTTCCCGGAAGAACAAGATGATGCTGATAATACCTTTAAGGAGAGAAGCTTAGAGATTAACACTCAGCGAAAAGATTACACTGCAGTCTTCAGATTACTGTGTGACTGTGTGTGTGAGAGAGAGGGTGTGTCTGCGTGTAAGAGAGAGAGAGTGTGTGACTGTGTGTCTAAGTCTGTGTGTGTGTATGAGAGAGTGTGTGTGTGTATGAGAGTGTGTGTAAGAATGTGTCTAAGTCTTTGTGTGTGTGTGTGTGTGAGAGAGACTGTGTGTAAGTGTCCTATGTGTGATTCTGCAGGAGGCTGCTGAGGTATCAGTTTAAGGGGGAAAGCTGGGTTGAGTCGCAGGGAGTCAGAGTGCAGCTGAAGACGTCAGGGGTCAGAGTGCAGCTGAAGACTTCAGGGGTCAGGATACTTCACATATAATACTCATTCAGTACCTCCAGACGGTCTGTGTGGATGGCTGGCAGCATATTCACAACCGACCTCCCTCTCTCTCTTTATTCAGGCCAAGCATTGATCCTCTAGCCAGATGTTGAAATATCTCTTTAATTCTTATTTCATATTCTAACCCCCTTCCAAGGATAGATACACATACACTCATGCACACACACACTCAAACACAAACACTCATGCACTCAGACTGACGGATGCAAACACACACACGCACGCACGCACGCACGCACGCACACACACACACACACACACACACACACACACACACACACACACACACACACACACACACTCTTTGTTGTAATTTTTTTATTGCACACCTTTATCATTTAGCTAACAGATGTTCACAGCAACAATGCAATAGGAGAAAACAGAACAGAAGCGTATCGCTGCGGCACTGCAGCCTCTTAGGTCTTCCAATATATTTATAGATATTTACACTGACAATATGAAAATCGCAAGTACAACGCCCAGGGCTGAGTTAACCCTTTAACTGCTGCTGTATGAAGGGAGGAGAAGGCTGAGTTGGTAGAGCAACTCCAGGGTTGTGGGTTCGATTCCCACGGAGGACCAGTACAAAAATGTATGCACTCACTACTGTAAGTCACTCTGGATAAGAGCGTCTGCTAAATGACTCAAACGTAAATGTATAATGTTAACTCTTTCAACTTAGTCTGAGGATCCAGGTCACACAGGCTGTAGTGTGACCTCTATGTAGTTGTAGTCCTGTTCATATGGCCACCTGAAACATTCAGTATACCCAACATTCCACAGGCACCAGGTTAGCCATACGTAGCCAGATTCTAGGGGCTATTGGTGGAATATAGAACGCCTGTATAGAGCTCAACGCTTCCAGCAATCAAAGACACCTTTTTCAGATCATAAAATGGACAGTAAATAGTACCAAAGTATAATTAGTACCAAAACATAATTAGTACCAAAACATAATTAGTACCAAAACATAATTAGTACCAAAACATAATTAGTACCAAAACATAAAGAGAAATGTTTCAAAAAGAGAAAAACCTTATTTCCACATCCATGTTTAAATGTCATGACACGTCAATAAATCCTTTTCATTTGGAAAAGCGTTGAACAATACAACAGGAACATTGTGCGTGACTGTGTAGCCTGGATTGTAACAGAAAACTGCATTTGACATTTGTTTGGTGTTGTAATGGTAACTTTAGTTGGTATAAAAGATGAATGGCATGACAACGGGGTAGTGCATCTGACTTGTATACTGGTATACACTGTAGTCACAGTTCCAACCTATCTTTACATCCACATGGATAGAGACTAGACTATTTCTCCCAAATAATCATTTCGCTGTTACTGACGTCAACTTGAGGCTGCGTGAAGTGTGAACAAAACTGGTGAGATATTGTTGGTAATAAAATAATCTCACGTGGGGATAAAGCAAAGAGATCATGTATTTTGGGGGAAAAACAGCAAAAATCTCTCATTTGTTGATATGCAGATACATGGGGATTTTTACCAAGACCTCGAAGGCCTATTAAATGAATAGTGTCAGATTGATATTCTCTCATGGCAGTATTTACATAGTCCTGTATTATTATTATATGTATGAATCCCAAATCGCACCCTATTCCATATATAGTGCACTACTTTTGACCAGAGCCCTATGGAGTTAGGATGTCATTTGGGAGGTACCCTTTGTATCCACATCCTGTAAGCCAGGACTGCCATGCCAGCTGAGACCAGAACAGATAGGCTCAGCTAACGTGAGATCTCTGAGACCAGAACAAGTAGGCTCAGCTAACGTGAGATCTCTGAGACCAGAACAGATAGGCTCAGCTAACGTGAGATCTCTGAGACCAGAACAGATAGGCTCAGCTAACGTGAGATCTCTGAGACCAGAACAGATAGGCTCAGCTAACGTGAGATCTCTGAGACCAGAACAGATAGGCTCAGCTAACGTGAGATCTCTGAGACCAGAACAGATAGGCTCAGCTAACGTGAGATCTCTGAGACCAGAACAGGTAGGCTCAGCTAACGTGAGATCTCTGAGACCAGAACAGATAGGCTCAGCTAACGTGAGATCTCTGAGACCAGAACAGATAGGCTCAGCTAACGTGAGATCTCTGAGACCAGAACAGATAGGCTCAGCTAACGTGAGATCTCTGAGACCAGAACAGATAGGCTCAGCTAACGTGAGATCTCTGAGACCAGAACAGATAGGCTCAGCTAACGTGAGATCTCTGAGACCAGAACAGGTAGGCTCAGCTAACGTGAGATCTCTGAGACCAGAACAGATAGGCTCAGCTAACGTGAGATCTCTGAGACCAGAACAGATAGGCTCAGCTAACGTGAGATCTCTGAGACCAGAACAGATAGGCTCAGCTAAAGTGAGATCTCTGAGACCAGAACAGATAGGCTCAGCTAACGTGAGATCTCTGAGACCAGAACAGATAGGCTCAGCTAACGTGAGATCTCTGAGACCAGAACAGGTAGGCTCAGCTAACGTGAGATCTCTGAGACCAGAACAGGTAGGCTCAGCTAACGTGAGATCTCTGAGACCAGAACAGATA
>NC_143033.1:92058628-92068628 GCF_057628025.1 Oncorhynchus mykiss | reverse complement strand
TGTGTGTGTTGTTAAGGACAGACCCCTGCTGCTCGAAAGCAGAGCAGGGAGGAACACAGCAACTTGACAAGAGAAGGAGAGAGGAAGGGAGGGGTCGGAGGGGAGTGAATGGGAGGAAGAGTGAAAAGAGAGAGAGGGGTAGAGAGAGGTTGAGAGAGGGGAGGGAGAGTGAAAAGAGAGAGAGGGGTAGAGAGAGGTTGAGAGAGGGGAGAGAGAGGGGAAAGTGAAAGAGAGAGAGAAGGGTAGAGAGAGGTTGAGAGAGGGGAGAGAGAGGGGAAAGTGAAAGAGAGAGAGAGAGGGGTAGAGAGAGGTTGAGAGAGGGGAGAGAGAGGGGAAAGTGAAAGAGAGAGAGAGAGGGGTAGAGAGAGGTTGAGAGAGGGGAGGGAGAGGGGTAGAGAGAGGTTGAGAGAGGGGAGGGAGAGGGGAAAGTGAAAGAGAGAGAGAGAGGGGTAGGGAGAGGTTGAGAGAGGGGAGGGAGAGGGGAAAGTGAAAGAGAGAGAGAGAGGGGTAGAGAGAGGTTGAGAGAGGGGAGGGAGAGTGAAAAGAGAGAGAGGGGTAGAGAGAGGTTGAGAGAGGGGAGGGAGAGGGGAAAGTGAAAGAGAGAGAGAGAGGGGTAGGGAGAGGTTGAGAGAGGGGAGGGAGAGGGGAAAGTGAAAGAGAGAGAGAGAGGGGTAGAGAGAGGTTGAGAGAGGGGAGGGAGAGGGGAAAGTGAAAGAGAGAGAGAGAGGGGTAGAGAGAGGTTGAGAGAGGGGAGGGAGAGGGGAAAGTGAAAGAGAGAGAGAGGTAGAGAGAGGTTGAGAGAGGGGAGGGAGAGGGGAAAGTGAAATAGAGAGAGAAGGGGAGGAGACAAGGTGTGAGAAGTAAAAAAGGAGAGTATGAGTGAGAAAGTCACAGTGACAAATCAAGTGAAAGAGATGAAGTCACAGTGACACAGTGAAAGGCAGAGATGGACAAATAGAGAGACAGTGAAAGTATTAAAGAAAGTAGATGGAGTCATTCCATGTTCTCTCTTTGCACTCTGTTGATGTAATCAAAGAACACAGGAACATGGAAGTGAGAGAAGACCCTGTCTCCCGGGGCAACTAACTCAGTTTATAATGAGCTGCTACTTCTCCTGCAACACCATGCTACTTCTCCTGCAACACCAATCTACCTATTTTTATCAGAGGTGGGGATCTGGAGAATGTGTTTTCCTTAGAGTACTGGCTGTTCCTGCTGAGTCACTTCCTGATAAGGCATGCCATGGTACCTTCTGTAATGAGGTGTCATCTGGTGAACCCCAGTGAACTCTGGGTAATCAGGGGGTGTGAGGTGACCTTATATATTAAGGATACACAGTTATGGAAGGCTGCGTGTTTTACTCTGCTTCCTTGTTCTCTTAAAGGGTAAAGGCTGTGTGTTTTACTCTGCTTCCTTGTTCTCTATGAGGGTAAAGGCTGTGTTTTACTCTGCTTCCTTGTTCTCTTAAAGGGTAAAGGCTGTGTTTTACTCTGCTTCCTTGTTCTCTATAAGGGTAAAGGCTGTGTGTTTTACTCTGCTTCCTTGTTCTCTTAAAGGGTAAAGGCTATATGTTTTACTCTGCTTCCTTGTTCTCTTAAAGGGTAAAGGCTGTGTGTTTTACTCTGCTTCCTTGTTCTCTTAAAGGGTAAAGGCTGTGTTTTACTCTGCTTCCTTGTTCTCTATAAGGGTAAAGGCTGTGTGTTTTACTCTGCTTCCTTGTTCTCTTAAAGGGTAAAGGCTGTATGTTTTACTCTGCTTCCTTGTTCTCTTAAAGGGTAAAGGCTGTGTGTTTTACTCTGCTTCCTTGTTCTCTTAAAGGGTAAAGGCTGTGTTTTACTCTGCTTCCTTGTTCTCTTAAAGGGTAAAGGCTGTGTGTTTTATTCTGCTTTCTTGTTCTCTATAAGGGTATATGCATGTTCTTGCATTTGTGGAAAGAGTGTCTGTCTCTTACTCTGCTTTCTTGCGTTTGTGGTAGGATCGTCTCCAAGGGTTCCTCCAGGTCTTGCGTTTGGCCAGGGCCAGGTCTGGCAGGAAGGCAGCCAGAGAACCCTCGATCTGGTCTGGCTTCCCACACAGAGCATGCTCAGTAGAGCAGTAGTAGGAGCACTCGCCGTAGAAACAAATGTTATTGGCTGGGGAGAGAGGAAAACACAGGGTTTTAGATGGCAGCAGGGGAGCATGGGAAGGGGAGAGGGGAGAGGGGAGAGAGGAAAACGCAGGGTTTTAGATGGCAGCAGGGGAGCATGGGAAGGGGAGAGGGGGACAGTGTGTGTGGGGTGGAGGGGGGGCGAGAGAGAGGAAGTTGAAAGAGAGAGAGAGAGAGTAATAGTGAAGGTGTAAACTTGGCAGTAGAAAACAGTATAACAGTATATTTGACCTCTCAGCTTCCCTATCAAATCTAAAAATCTCAAATAGAAAACCGAAGAAAATGAACAACAATGACAAATGGTTTGATGAAGAATGCAAAAAACTAAGAAGGAAATTGAGAAACCTGTCCAACCAAAAACATAGAGACCCGGAAAACCTGAGTTACGCCTTCACTATGGTGAATCACTAAAACAATACAGAAATACACTACGGAAAAAGAAGGAACAGCATGTCAGAAATCAGCTCAATGTAATTGAAGAATCCATAGACTCTAACCACTTCTGGGAAAATTGGAAAACACTAAACAAACAACAACACGAAGAATTATCTATCCAAAATGGAGATGTATGGGTAAACCACTTCTCCAATCTTTTTGGCTCTATAACAAAGAATAAAGAGCAAAAACATATACATGATCAAATACAGATCTTAGAATCAACTATTAAAGACTACCAGAACCCACTGGATTCTCCAATGAGTTACAGGACAAAATAAAAACCCTCCAACCCAAAAAGGCCTGTGGTGTTGATGGTATCCTCAATGAAATGATCAAACATACAGACAACAAATTCCAATTGGCTATACTAAAACTCTTTAACATCATCCTTAGCTCTGGCATCTTCCCAAATATTTGGAACCAAGGACTGATCACCCCGATCCACAAAAGTGGAGACAAATTTGACCCCAATAACTACCGTGGAATATGCGTCAACAGTAACCTTGGGAAAATCATCTGCATTATCATTAACAGCAGACTCATACATTTCCTCAATGAAAACAATGTACTGAGCAAATGTCAAATTGGCTTTTTACTAAATTACCGTACAACAGACCATGTATTCACCCTGCACACCCTAATTGACAACCAAACAAACCAAAACAAAGGCAAAGTCTTCTCATGCTTTGTTGATTTCAAAAAAGCCTTCGACTCAATTTGGCATGAGGGTCTGCTATACAAATTGATGGAAAGTGGTGTTGGGGGTAAAACATACGACATTATAAAATCCATGTACACAAACAACAAGTGTGCGGTTAAAATTGGCAAAAAACACACACATTTCTTCACCCAGGGTCGTGGGGTGAGACAGGGATGCAGCTTAAGCCCCACCCTCTTCAACATCTATATTAACGAATTGGCGCGGGCACTAGAAAAGTCTGCAGCACCCGGCCTCACCCTATAGAATCCGAAGTCAAATGTCTGCTGTTTGCTGATGATCTGGTGCTTCTGTCACCAACCAAGGAGGGCCTACAGCAGCACCTAGACCTTATTCTGTCAGACCTGGGCCCTGACAGTAAATCTCAGTAAGACCAAAATAATGGTGTTCCAAAAAAGGTCTAGTCACCAGGACCACAAACACAAACACACCCTACAGAGCCCCAGGACATCAGCACAATTAGACCCAACCAAATCATGAGAAAACAAAAAGATAATTACTTGACACATTGGAAAGAATTTACAAAAAAACAGAGCAAACTAGAATGCTATTTGGCCCTACACAGAGAGGACACAGCGGCAGAATACCTGACCACTGTGACTGACCCAAAATTAAGGAAAGCTTTGACTATGTACAGACTCAGTGAGCATAGCCTTGCTATTGAGAAAGGCCGCCGTAGGCAGACATGGCTCTCAAGAGAAGACAGGCTATGTGCTCACTGCCCACAAAATGAGGTGGAAACTGAGCTGCACTTCCTAACCTCCTACCCAATGTATGACCATATTAGAGAGACATATTTCCCTCAGATTACACAGATCCACAAAGAATTCGAAAACAAATCCAATTTTGATAAACTCCCATATCTACTGGGTGAAATTCCACAGTGTGCCATCACAGCAGCAATATTTGTGACCTGTTGCCACGAGAAAAGGGCAACCAGTGAAGAACAAACACCATTGTAAATACAACCCATATTTATGCTAATTTATTTTCCCTTGTATACCTTAACCATTTGTACATTATTGTTTATATTCACTTTATATATTATCTACCTCACTTGATTTGGAAATGTTAACACATGTTTCCCATGCCAATAAAGCCATTGAATTGAATTGAATTGAGAGAGAGAGGGAAGGGAGAGAGAAAGAGAGAGAGTGAGAGAGTGAGAGACAGACAGACAGAGTCAAAAAAAAAGTTTGATAAACTCCCATATCTACTGGGTGAAATTCCACAGTGTGCCATCACAGCAGCAAGATTTGTGACCTGTTGCCACGAGAAAAGGGCAACCAGTGAAGAACACACACCATTGTAAATACAACCCATATTTATGCTTATTTATTTTATCTTGTGTCCTTTAACCATTTGTACATTGTTAAAACACTGTATATATATATAATATGACATTTGTAATGTCTTTATTGTTTTGAAACTTCTGTATGTGTAATGTTTACTTTTAATTTTTATTGTTTATTTCACTTTATATATTATCTACCTCACTTGCTTTGGCAATGTTAACTCATGTTTCCCATGCCAATAAAGCCCTTGAATTGAATTGAATTGAGTCAGACATAGAGACAGATAGACAGACAAAGAGGTATAGAGAGACAGATAGACAGACATAGTCAGATAGAAATACAGAGAGTCAGACAGACAGACAGACAGACAGACAGACAGACAGACAGACAGACAGACAGACAGATATAGAAAGACAGATAGACAGACAGAGAGTCAGACAGAGAGACAGATAGACAGACAGAGAGTCAGACAGACAGATATAGAAAGACAGATAGACAGACAGATAGACAGACAGAGAGTCAGACAGATAGACAGACAGAGAGTCAGACAGATAGACAGACAGAGAGCCAGACAGATAGACAGATAGAGTCAGAAAGAGTCAGATAGACAGACAGAGAGTCGGACAGATAGACAGATAGGCAGACAGAGAGTCAGATAGACAGACAGATCGACAGACCGAGAGCCAGACAGATAGACAGATAGAGTCAGAAAGAGTCAGATAGACAGGCAGAGAGTCAGACAGACAGACATATAGACAGACAGATAGAGTCAGACAGAGAGACAGATAGACAGACAGACAGACAGACAGACAGATATAGAAAGACAGATAGACAGACAGATAGACAGACAGAGAGTCAGACAGATAGACAGACAGAGAGTCAGACAGATAGACAGACAGAGAGCCAGACAGATAGACAGATAGAGTCAGAAAGAGTCAGATAGACAGACAGAGAGTCGGACAGATAGACAGATAGGCAGACAGAGAGTCAGATAGACAGACAGATCGACAGACCGAGAGCCAGACAGATAGACAGATAGAGTCAGAAAGAGTCAGATAGACAGGCAGAGAGTCAGACAGATAGATAGGCAGACAGAGAGGTATAGAGAGGAAGCTGGCAGGGTGTTGTAGAGCCAGACTGGTATTGGTTTCTTAATCTTGGGTTCAGAGAGGTAGGGAGGCGAGTGCTGAGCCAGCAAACTGTCTGAGTGTAGCAGTAATCTCCTGTCAGATAGAATGGTCTCTGTTATTCCACATAGCTGTTCACTGGGCTGCATGGGGATCTAACAGACAGTCTGAAGACAGGTTTTAGAGGTCCAGAACTCAGCTACGGCCATTTACATTAAAGGGGAAGTTCATTATTTTACAACTTAATCTTAGATGGTTCCTCACATTGTTACTTAGTCTATGGGCCAGGAGAAACTGGAATCCATTGTTGGGTTTTCTTGAAAAAAGCCACTACAAAATGTAACTAACTTTAGCCACCAACTCATGTCTGGGTGGGGAACCATCAAACATTATTTTGTAACATACTGAACTTCCAATTTCATGTAAAGGGCCTCTTTGCTGAGTCCCTTTCAAACCAGTCTACATGGTACATGCCTGTATCAGGGTTTTCACTCAGTTCATGTAGTGGGATTGAAAGGACTGAATGAAGGACAAGTAACAGACAGAGGGCTTGAGATTGTTCTGTCCGTCTGTTGGACAAGAGCTTTAACAACTCATCTATGAGGATGATTAGGTTACCTCTGACAGCTGTGTGTTCAGTGTCTGTCTGTCTGTCTGTCTGTCTGTCTGTCTGTCTGTCTGTCTGTCTGTCTGTCTGTCTGTCTGTCTGCCTGCCTGCCTGCCTGCCTGCCTGCCTGCCTGCTTGTCTGTCTGTCTGTCTGCCTGCCTGCCTGTCTGTCTGTCTGCCTGCCTGCCCGTCCGTCCGTCTGTCTGTGTGTGTTCCTCTCCACCACTGGCCCAGCACAGAACCACTAAGCTAAAGGGAATTATTTATGGGACTCCTTGTTAGGGGAGGACTAGGATCCAGCCTCTAAATAGGAGTCTTTCTGGTGAATTATTGTGCTTTGCAGTTTGCTTGTTTTCAGAAAGGGTTTTGAAGTGTGTGTGTGTGTTTTGGGGGACTCCCTGGAGATTCTGTGTTTTCTGTGTAGTTCCTGCAAATAAACTCAACTAAGCTGTATACTGCATAGTGAATACACAATATACTACTGTTGACTAGAGGTAAATATAAATGTCCAGTCTGACTCCTCTACAGGCCTACACAGTAGCTAGGAACCAGAGTTTTAATCTAAGTAGCCAGTCTGACTACTCTACAGGCCTACACAGTAGCTAGGAACCAGAGTTTTAATCTAAGTAGCCAGTCTGACTACTCTACAGGCCTACACAGTAGCTAGGAACCAGAGTTTTAATCTAAGTAGCCAGTCTGACTCCTCTACAGGCCTACACAGTAGCTAGGAACCAGAGTTTTAATCTAAGTAGCCAGTCTGACTACTCTACAGGCCTACACAGTAGCTAGGAACCAGAGTTTTAATCTAAGTAGCCAGTCTGACTACTCTACAGGCCTACACAGTAGCTAGGAACCAGAGTTTTAATCTAAGTAGCCAGTCTGACTCCTCTACAGGCCTACACAGTAGCTAGGAACCAGAGTTTTAATCTAAGTAGCCAGTCTGACTCCTCTACAGACCTACACAGTAGCTAGGAACCAGAGTTTTAATCTAAGTAGCCAGTCTGACTCCTCTACAGACCTACACAGTAGCTAGGAACCAGAGTTTTAATCTAAGTAGCCAGTCTGACTCCTCTACAGACCTACACAGTAGCTAGGAACCAGAGTTTTAATCTAAGTAGCCAGTCTGACTCCTCTACAGACCTACACAGTAGCTAGGAACCAGAGTTTTAATCTAAGTAGCCAGTCTGACTCCTCTACAGACCTACACAGTAGCTAGGAAGCAGAGTTTTAATCTAAGTAGCCAGTCTGACTCCTCTACAGGCCTACACAGTAGCTAGGAACCAGAGTTTTAATCTAAGTAGCCAGTCTGACTCCTCTACAGGCCTACACAGTAGCTAGGAACCAGAGTTTTAATCTAAGTAGCCAGTCTGACTCCTCTGCAGACCTACACAGTAGCTAGGAACCAGAGTTTTAATCTAAGTAGCCAGTCTGACTCCTCTACAGGCCTACACAGTAGCTAGGAACCAGAGTTTTAATCTAAGTAGCCAGTCTGACTCCTCTACAGACCTACACAGTAGCTAGGAACCAGAGTTTTAATCTAAGTAGCCAGTCTGACTCCTCTACAGACCTACACAGTAGCTAGGCACCAGAGTTTTAATCTAAGTAGCCAGTCTGACTCCTCTACAGACCTACACAGTAGCTAGGAACCAGAGTTTTAATCTAAGTAGCCAGTCTGACTCCTCTACAGACCTACACAGTAGCTAGGAACCAGAGTTTTAATCTAAGTAGCCAGTCTGACTCCTCTACAGACCTACACAGTAGCTAGGAAGCAGAGTTTTAATCTAAGTAGCCAGTCTGACTCCTCTACAGGCCTACACAGTAGCTAGGAAGCAGAGTTTTAATCTAAGTAGCCAGTCTGACTCCTCTACAGGCCTACACAGTAGCTAGGAAGCAGAGTTTTAATCTAAGTAGCCAGTCTGACTACTCTACAGGCCTACACAGTAGCTAGGTACCAGAGTTTTAATCTAAGTAGCCAGTCTGACTACTCTACAGGCCTACACAGTAGCTAGGCACCAGAGTTTTAATCTAAGTAGCCAGTCTGACTACTCTACAGGCCTACACAGTAGCTAGGCACCAGAGTTTTCCCTGGTCACAATAATGGAAACTATCCTCAACTACTGCTGTAGCTAGGATCACATAGTAACGCTAACCATAGTGGGAATAAGTTATCTTTAAGGAACAGACAATAAATAAATATCTAATCTAAGTTTTGAGTTTGCCGTACTCGGTAGGTAGTCTGTGGGAATGTTGTGGGACTGTTGTCAGAACGTCGTAGCAGTGTGTTTACCTGGGGAGATGAAGAAAGTCCTCCAGAGCTTTTTGTCCCTGGTCACATCCCGTATCTCCCTGGTCATGTTGACCAGTCTTCCCGCCACCGGGGGCACTCTCCGGAAGTCTAGGATCCTGAGGGAAGAGACCATAGATATACATATATCAAGATCAGTGTGAAACATAATGTAGATGTCTGGATTTATCCCATTAGAAAACCCAGGAAAAGAAGTCAATTCAATAACACTATTGATCCCACAAGGGATAATATATATGACACCATTGTTCTACACGCCATGGTGTTGTCATAAACACACTGTGTATGGAACCACATGCTGATGAGATAGAATAGTTTTAGGACCTTTCATACCTTATTTCATTTCTTCTATAAGGGCTTCATGATGGAATACTCTTCCTCACCACATCATCAATAACTATTATCACAAATAAACATCTGGAAATGATATGCCAGAAAAACCAGGACACAATTTCCTGCTCGAGGGAGAAGCCAGGAATGATTTTCAATCCAAAGAGTCAACGGTGGAGTGTGTGTGTGTGTACGGGCCTCTTTCTTCCTGCTAGTGTGTCAACGGTGGAGTGTGTGTGTGTGTACGGGCCTCTTTCTTCCTGCTAGTGTGTCAACGGTGGTGTGTGTGTGTGTGTGTACGGGCCTCTTTCTTCCTGCTAGTGTGTCAACGGTGGAGTGTGTGTGTGTGTACAGGCCTCTTTCTTCCTGCTAGTGTGTCAACGGTGGAGTGTGTGTGTGTGTACGGGCCTCTTTCTTCCTGCTAGTGTGTCAACGGTGGAGTGTGTGTGTGTGTACGAGCCTCTTTCTTCCTGCTAGTGTGTCAACGGTGGAGTGTGTGTGTGTGTACGAGCCTCTTTCTTCCTGCTAGTGTGTCAACGGTGGAGTGTGTGTGTGTGTACGGGCCTCTTTCTTCCTGCTAGTGCGTGTGAAATATTATTCATAATTCATCTATTTTAGAGAATAATCCCTTAGCTCTTTTCAATGGCTTTTAAAGTTCTGTTTATTGAACTTCAGCATCCGGTCGCTCAAACCACACTGGGCTGAGACACTGGAACTCCTCCTTCTTTCTCTCCTGCTCCCTTTCTCTTTCTCCCTCGCTCATCTCCTCGCCTCTCCCCTCTCTCTCTCTTTCCTTCTCTCTCATACTCATCTTCTTTCTTTCTCTACCCCTCTCCTTCTCTCTCCCCACTCTCATCCCTTTACTCTACCCCTCTCCTTCTCTCCCTCCACTCTCATCCCTTTACTCTACCCCTCTCCTTTTCTCTCCCCACTCTCATCCCTTTACTGTACCCCTCTCCTTCTCTCTCCCCACTCTCATCCCTTTACTCTACCCCTCTCCTTCTCTCTCCCCACTCTCATCACATTACTCTACC
>NC_143033.1:92033628-92053628 GCF_057628025.1 Oncorhynchus mykiss | reverse complement strand
AAAGGTCGAGGCACCGTTAGAGGAATGTTAGCATTAAAATCTTGTTCAGTATGAAGCACAACTGTCTGTCTTTATTTGACCCTGCTGGTCATCTACTGTAGCCTTAATGGCCACATGTACCCTCCACCGGGCACAACCAGAAGAGGACTGGCCCCTCGGAGCCTGGTTACTCTCTAGGATTCTTCCTAGGTTCCAGCCTTCTAGGGAGATTTTTCTAACCACTGTGCTTCTGCATCTGCATTGGTTGCTCTTTGTGGTTTAGGCTGGGTATCTGTAAAGCACAAGTGGGTATCTATAAAGCACAAGTGGGTATCTATAAAGTGGGTATCTATAAAGTGGGTATCTATAAAGCACAAGTGGGTATCTGTAATGTGGGTATCTGTAAAGTGGGTATCTGTAAAGTGGGTATCTGTAAAGCACAAGTGGGTATCTGTAAAGTGGGTATCTGTAAAGTGGGTATCTGTAAAGCACAAGTGGGTATCTGTAATGTGGGTATCTGTAAAGTGGGTATCTGTAAAGCACAAGTGGGTATCTGTAAAGCACAAGTGGGTATCTGTAAAGTGGGTATCTGTAAAGCACAAGTGGGTATCTGTAAAGTGGGTATCTGTAAAGCACAAGTGGGTATCTGTAAAGTGGGTATCTGTAATGTGGGTATCTGTAAAGTGGGTATCTGCAAAGTGGGTATCTGTAATGTGGGTATCTGTAAAGTGGGTATCTGTAAAGTGGGTACCTGTAAAGTGGGTATCTGTAATGTGGGTATCTGTAAAGTGGGTATCTGTAAAGTGGGTACCTGTAAAGTGGGTACCTGTAAAGTGGGTATCTGTAATGTGGGTATCTGTAATGTGGGTATCTGTAAAGTGGGTATCTAGAAAGTGGGTACCTGTAAAGTGGGTATCTGTAATGTGGGTATCTGTAAAGTGGGTATCTGTAAAGTGGGTACCTGTAAAGTGGGTATCTGTAATGTGGGTATCTGTAAAGTGGGTATCTGTAATGTGGGTATCTGTAAAGTGGGTACCTGTAAAGTGGGTATCTGTAATGTGGGTATCTGTAAAGTGGGTATCTGTAAAGTGGGTACCTGTAAAGTGGGTATCTGTAATGTGGGTATCTGTAAAGTGGGTATCTGTAAAGTGGGTACCTGTAAAGTGGGTATCTGTAATGTGGGTATCTGTAAAGTGGGTATCTGTAATGTGGGTATCTGTAAAGTGGGTACCTGTAAAGTGGGTATCTGTAATGTGGGTATCTGTAAAGTGGGTATCTGTAAAGTGGGTACCTGTAAAGTGGGTATCTGTAATGTGGGTATCTGTAAAGTGGGTATCTGCAAAGTGGGTATCTGTAATGTGGGTATCTGTAAAGTGGGTATCTGTAAAGTGGGTACCTGTAAAGTGGGTATCTGTAATGTGGGTATCTGTAAAGTGGGTATCTGTAATGTGGGTATCTGTAAAGTGGGTATCTGTAAAGTGGGTACCTGTAAAGTGGGTATCTGTAAAGCACAAGTGCTGGTGTAAAAAGGGCTTTATAAAATACATTTGATTGATTGATTGAACATTCAAGGCCACGAACACCAGAGTTCTCCAGCACTGAAAAGATACAGTAGGACAATGTAGTGAACGTTTTCCTAAAGTGCAAAAGAATGTGAAATCATTTGAAATTATTTATGAATGTGAGTAACCAAGATTTCCCGCAAGTGACTGCATTTAGATCTATCTGCATATCTATAGCTAACATTCATAGTTCCAGTCTGGGAGCAGGGTGCCGAGATGTGCATGTCTGAATTATCCCTCTTTTCCCTAGCACATCATAAAGGGACTAGGGTGCAATTTGGGACACAGCCAGTTTAAGACAGCGGGACCCAGCAGTAGAGCAGTGAGCCACGCAGCTGCTTGAGTTTCCTGTTCATATCCTGTAGCAACTCCTTCAGCCCCTCAGGCAGGCAGACAGGACACATGGACATTGGCCTGAGTCAGCTGCTGTTGCTGGTGCTGCTTGGGGCTGCTGATACTGTCTGTCTGTCTGTCTGTCTGTCTGTCTGTCTGCCTGCCTGCCTGCCTGCCTGCACAGAGTATCTAGGCTGGCACTGTACATGGAGGCGCACAAGAACGCATGCAGACAGACGCACACACAGACACTCACACCTGGCCTTAACCTGTCCCATTACCACCATATTTATGCTAGCAGAAACCCATATTCCAAATTACCCAGTCCTTTCTTCTTCTCCTTCTTCCTTCCTCCCTCATTCCCTTCCTCTGTTTCATCTCCCTCCAGCCATTCCACCTCAGAGCAGGGTGGGGGTGCATCCACCTCGCCTGACAACCCCAGCACTGCCAAGTCCGCAATGGAAAAGATCTTACATCCTATTCTTTCCATGTCAGGCAAGCTCCCTTTTAACCGTAAATCCCACAGCCACTATAATGATCCATTAGATTTCTCCCCGACCCAAAGGGAACAAAAGTTTTATTTGCGGATGGGAGGGGGAATAAACGAGACGTGGCACACTGATTCAGGAGAGTATAAAAGGCAACACTGCACACCTGAGGAAAGGGTAGGTCCAGGATTCTAAAGGTGACCTCATAACGGTGGTACGCCATAATGTACTGTGACACACCTGAGGAAAGGGTAGGTCCAGGATTCTAAAGGTGACCTCATAACGGTGGTACTCCATAATGCACCGTGACACACCTGAGGAAAGGGTAGGTCCAGGATTCTAAAGGTGACCTCATAACGGTGGTACGCCATAATGCACTGTGACACACCTGAGGAAAGTGTAGGTCCAGGATTCCAAAGGTGACCTCATAACGGTGGTACTCCATAATGTACTGTGACACACCTGAGGAAAGTGTAGGTCCAGGATTCTAAAGGTGACCTCATAACGGTGGTACACCGTGACACACCTGAGGAAAGGGTAGGTCCAGGATTCTAAAGGTGACCTCATAACGGTGGTACTCCATAATGCACCGTGACACACCTGAGGAAAGGGTAGGTCCAGGATTCTAAAGGTGACCTCATAACGGTGGTACGCCATAATGCACTGTGACACACCTGAGGAAAGTGTAGGTCCAGGATTCTAAAGGTGACCTCATAACGGTGGTACTCCATTATGTACTGTGACACACCTGAGGAAAGGGTAGGTCCAGGATTCTAAAGGTGACCTCATAACGGTGGTACTCCATAATGTACTGTGACACACCTGAGGAAAGGGTAGGTCCAGGATTCTAAAGGTGACCTCATAACGGTGGTACTCCATAATGTACTGTGACACACCTGAGGAAAGGGTAGGTCCAGGATTCTAAAGGTGACCTCATAACGGTGGTACTCCATAATGTACTGTGACACACCTGAGGAAAGTGTAGGTCCAGGATTCTAAAGGTGACCTCATAACGGTGGTACTCCATTATGTACTGTGACACACCTGAGGAAAGTGTAGGTCCAGGATTCTAAAGGTGACCTCATAACGGTGGTACTCCATAATGTACTGTGACACACCTGAGGAAAGGGTAGGTCCAGGATTCTAAAGGTGACCTCATAACGGTGGTACTCCATAATGTACTGTGACACACCTGAGGAAAGGGTAGGTCCAGGATTCTAAAGGTGACCTCATAACGGTGGTACTCCATTATGTACTGTGACACACCTGAGGAAAGTGTAGGTCCAGGATTCTAAAGGTGACCTCATAACGGTGGTACTCCATTATGTACTGTGACACACCTGAGGAAAGGGTAGGTCCAGGATTCTAAAGGTGACCTCATAACGGTGGTACTCCATAATGTACTGTGACACACCTGAGGAAAGGGTAGGTCCAGGATTCTAAAGGTGACCTCATAACGGTGGTACTCCATAATGCACCGTGACACACCTGAGGAAAGGGTAGGTCCAGGATTCTAAAGGTGACCTCATAACGGTGGTACACCATAATGCACCGTGACACACCTGAGGAAAGGGTAGGTCCAGGATTCTAAAGGTGACCTCATAACGGTGGTACACCGTGACACACCTGAGGAAAGGGTAGGTCCAGGATTCTAAAGGTGACCTCATAACGGTGGTACGCCATAATGCACTGTGACACACCTGAGGAAAGTGTAGGTCCAGGATTCTAAAGGTGACCTCATAACGGTGGTACTCCATAATGTACTGTGACACACCTGAGGAAAGGGTAGGTCCAGGATTCTAAAGGTGACCTCATAACGGTGGTACTCCATAATGTACTGTGACACACCTGAGGAAAGGGTAGGTCCAGGATTCTAAAGGTGACCTCATAACGGTGGTACTCCATAATGCACCGTGACACACCTGAGGAAAGGGTAGGTCCAGGATTCTAAAGGTGACCTCATAACGGTGGTACACCATAATGCACCGTGACACACCTGAGGAAAGGGTAGGTCCAGGATTCTAAAGGTGACCTCATAACGGTGGTACACCGTGACACACCTGAGGAAAGTGTAGGTCCAGGATTCTAAAGGTGACCTCATAACGGTGGTACTCCATAATGTACTGTGACACACCTGAGGAAAGGGTAGGTCCAGGATTCTAAAGGTGACCTCATAACGGTGGTACGCCATAATGCACTGTGACACACCTGAGGAAAGGGTAGGTCCAGGATTCTAAAGGTGACCTCATAACGGTGGTACACCATAATGTACTGTGACACACCTGAGGAAAGGGTAGGTCCAGGATTCTAAAGGTGACCTCATAACGGTGGTACTCCATAATGTACTGTGACACACCTGAGGAAAGGGTAGGTCCAGGATTCTAAAGGTGACCTCATAACGGTGGTACTCCATAATGTACTGTGACACACCTGAGGAAAGTGTAGGTCCAGGATTCTAAAGGTGACCTCACAACGGTGGTACTCCATAATGTACTGTGACACACCTGAGGAAAGGGTAGGTCCAGGATTCTAAAGGTGACCTCATAACGGTGGTACTCCATAATGCACCGTGACACACCTGAGGAAAGGGTAGGTCCAGGATTCTAAAGGTGACCTCATAACGGTGGTACGCCATAATGCACTGTGACACACCTGAGGAAAGTGTAGGTCCAGGATTCCAAAGGTGACCTCATAACGGTGGTACTCCATAATGTACTGTGACACACCTGAGGAAAGTGTAGGTCCAGGATTCTAAAGGTGACCTCATAACGGTGGTACTCCATTATGTACTGTGACACACCTGAGGAAAGGGTAGGTCCAGGATTCTAAAGGTGACCTCATAACGGTGGTACTCCATAATGTACTGTGACACACCTGAGGAAAGTGTAGGTCCAGGATTCTAAAGGTGACCTCATAACGGTGGTACTCCATTATGTACTGTGACACACCTGAGGAAAGGGTAGGTCCAGGATTCTAAAGGTGACCTCATAACGGTGGTACTCCATAATGTACTGTGACACACCTGAGGAAAGGGTAGGTCCAGGATTCTAAAGGTGACCTCATAACGGTGGTACTCCATAATGCACCGTGACACACCTGAGGAAAGGGTAGGTCCAGGATTCTAAAGGTGACCTCATAACGGTGGTACACCATAATGCACCGTGACACACCTGAGGAAAGGGTAGGTCCAGGATTCTAAAGGTGACCTCATAACGGTGGTACACCGTGACACACCTGAGGAAAGGGTAGGTCCAGGATTCTAAAGGTGACCTCATAACGGTGGTACGCCATAATGCACTGTGACACACCTGAGGAAAGTGTAGGTCCAGGATTCTAAAGGTGACCTCATAACGGTGGTACTCCATAATGTACTGTGACACACCTGAGGAAAGGGTAGGTCCAGGATTCTAAAGGTGACCTCATAACGGTGGTACTCCATAATGTACTGTGACACACCTGAGGAAAGGGTAGGTCCAGGATTCTAAAGGTGACCTCACAACGGTGGTACTCCATAATGTACTGTGACACACCTGAGGAAAGGGTAGGTCCAGGATTCTAAAGGTGACCTCATAACGGTGGTACTCCATAATGCACCGTGACACACCTGAGGAAAGGGTAGGTCCAGGATTCAAAAGGTGACCTCATAACGGTGGTACACCATAATGCACCGTGACACACCTGAGGAAAGGGTAGGTCCAGGATTCTAAAGGTGACCTCATAACGGTGGTACACCGTGACACACCTGAGGAAAGTGTAGGTCCAGGATTCTAAAGGTGACCTCATAACGGTGGTACTCCATAATGTACTGTGACACACCTGAGGAAAGGGTAGGTCCAGGATTCTAAAGGTGACCTCATAACGGTGGTACACCATAATGCACCGTGACACACCTGAGGAAAGGGTAGGTCCAGGATTCTAAAGGTGACCTCATAACGGTGGTACACCATAATGCACCGTGACACACCTGAGGAAAGGGTAGGTCCAGGATTCTAAAGGTGACCTCATAACGGTGGTACACCGTGACACACCTGAGGAAAGGGTAGGTCCAGGATTCTAAAGGTGACCTCATAACGGTGGTACCCCATAATGCACTGTGACACACCTGCCTGCCATTTAAGTCACCATATCAAGCACCTTATCAACACTAGATTACCAGAGAGGTGGTAAAAAGGCAGACAAAAGGATGCTGATTTGAAGTGCTCTGTCGGTATCATTCTGTAGCCTTAATGGAAATGGTAAGAGCTTTTTCATTCAGAAGTCAAGACGTGCCTGACCGCCACAGTCAGTAAGACGCTGTCAAACAGAAGTTAGATAAGAACACTTTCAACTGGCCATGTGAGTTGTGTTTCGGACTGAATGTGTTTTCAGAATAGCACTGACAGAAAGGTCTTGCTTGTCTCAACAGTAGAAGAAAGGTCTTGGTCCAGTCTGACAGAGTATTTTCAGAGCAGGCTACATTCTCAAGGAACAAAAAATACCTTTCTCAAAAAATGTCATCTTCACTAACAACGCTGGGAGCTACTACAGTGTGGAACCTACCCTCTCCACACACACACACACACACACACACACACACACACACACACACACACACACACACACACACACACACACACACACACACACACACACACACACACTGACAGGATGTGCTGATGACTGTCTGCTATTGATACACCTCAGGGACACTGTGATGCATGTCAACTGCTTCTCACTTCACAACTTGAAAAGTAATTCAAAAGTGTGACCTCCTAAATGCATTGTCCATTAAATAATATTAACTTCCATCTCCACTGAGTGTACAAAACATTAGGAACATGACATAGACTGACCAGTTGAATCCAGGTGAAAGATATGATCCCTTATTGATGTCACTTGTTAAATCCACTTTAATCAGTGTAGATGAAAAGGAGGAGACAAGTCAAAGAAGGATTTATAAGCCTTGAGACAATTGAGACATGGATTGTGTATGTGTGTCATTCAGAGGGTGAATTGGCCAAACAAAACATTGAATTGCCTTTGACCAGGGAATGGTTGTAGGTGCCAGGCGCACCGGTTTGTGTCAAGAACTGCAACGCTGCAGGAGTTTTCATGCTCAACAGTTTCCCGTGTGTATCAAGAATGGTCCACCACCCAAAGGACATCCAGACAACTTGAAACAACTGTGGAATGCTTTCGACACCCTGTGGAGATCATGCCCCGATCAATTGAGGCTGTTCTGAGAGCAAATTGGGGGTGCAACTCAATATTTTGAAGGTGTTCGTAATGTTTTGTACACTCTGTACTGTATATTCACCGTTTTAGATGTAGTGATATACATTTTACACAGACTTAAACAGTATTGCACTTAACTGACACAAACAACCAGCCATACAGTCACCTGAGGACAAGTGCAGTTGAGAAAACTCATATCCTTTTCTGAGTCTCCATCTGTGGACCAGTTGTATCAGGGGATTGAGGCTGAAAAGCCTGCTTTGTGTAGGAGATGTGATGACTGAAACTTTTCCATGGTCCTGCTTGTGCTTACCAGATCTAGCCAGGCCAATACTGTACTCAGTGTACTTTATTAATATATCTGTCTGGAGGGAGGGAGGGAGGGAGGGAGGGAGGGAGGGAGGGAGGGAGGGAGGGAGGGAGAGAGAGAGAGAGAGAGAGGGAGACAGAGAGAGAGAGAGAGAGAGAGAGAGAGAGAGAGAGAGAGAGAGGGAGACAGAGAGAGAGAGAGAGAGAGAGAAAGAGATGGAGGGCTAGCACTACCAGCTAAGACACAGGCTTTGCTGATTCATTCATATCCTGTCGCTCTCTCTCTCTCTCCCTCTTTATCTCTATCTTCCTCGTTCTCACCCTTTCTCCCATTCCCTTTCTTTCTCCCTCTCTCATGCTCTTCCCCCCCCCCCCCCCTCCCACCCACTCTCTCTTAGTGACAGGGAGAGGGCAGCAGAGATGTCACACAGTAAAAAAGAGAGAACACTTTAGCATCCGTATGACCCCATAGAACGAGTCAAACAGTAATGGCAACTGAGGTACTTCCTTATATGGACACGGTAGTGGTCAAATATTTGTAACTCCATTTATACTCAATGTATGAATCGAAAAAGAAAATAGATCAAGTGAATAAAATGGGAGGTTTCACTATTTGTTTCCAGCAGTTTGTTGACCCTGTACAAAACTAGCTCTTCATCAAGCTGATAAGGAAGTAGCAGAGCTATCGGTTGGATTTCTGGAATCCCTCATTTTACCTCTGAGGGATTACTTATTTGTTCTTTCTCACCCTCTGTCCTATAAAACAGCACGAAACAAGGCAGACAGATAGGCAGCCTGCTTTGTGTAGGAGATGTGATGACTGAAACTTTTCCATGGTCCTGCTTGTGCTTACCAGATCTAGCCAGGCCAATACTGTACTCAGTGTACTTTATTAATATATCTGTCTGGAGGGAGGGAGGGAGGGAGGGAGGGAGGGAGGGAGGGAGGGAGGGAGGGAGGGAGAGAGAGAGAGAGAGAGAGGGAGACAGAGAGAGAGAGAGAGAGAGAGAGAGAGAGAGAGAGAGAGAGAGGGAGACAGAGAGAGAGAGAGAGAGAGAGAAAGAGATGGAGGGCTAGCACTACCAGCTAAGACACAGGCTTTGCTGATTCATTCATATCCTGTCGCTCTCTCTCTCTCTCCCTCTTTATCTCTATCTTCCTCGTTCTCACCCTTTCTCCCATTCCCTTTCTTTCTCCCTCTCTCATGCTCTTCCCCCCCCCCCCCCCTCCCACCCACTCTCTCTTAGTGACAGGGAGAGGGCAGCAGAGATGTCACACAGTAAAAAAGAGAGAACACTTTAGCATCCGTATGACCCCATAGAACGAGTCAAACAGTAATGGCAACTGAGGTACTTCCTTATATGGACACGGTAGTGGTCAAATATTTGTAACTCCATTTATACTCAATGTATGAATCGAAAAAGAAAATAGATCAAGTGAATAAAATGGGAGGTTTCACTATTTGTTTCCAGCAGTTTGTTGACCCTGTACAAAACTAGCTCTTCATCAAGCTGATAAGGAAGTAGCAGAGCTATCGGTTGGATTTCTGGAATCCCTCATTTTACCTCTGAGGGATTACTTATTTGTTCTTTCTCACCCTCTGTCCTATAAAACAGCACGAAACAAGGCAGACAGATAGGATTACGTAAGTCACAGACAGCAGGTTCAACAGTGCTGGACAAGCACAATTGGACCTGTGTGTAGACAACTTTGACAATGCAGAGGTAAAAGGGGAAAAAACGACTGAACTCTGATTCAGTGGAAGAGGCAAGGTATGCTGCTTTCATATGTGGGCAAAAGGATGAACGCTTCTGATAGAATACAATGGTCCTAGTGTCTTTTCCTATGCAACACCTATAGAAGTGTGTGAGATGCTGTTGATGTGCCGTCTGCAGGCTGTCACCTACACATGCTCAACAGAAATATTTTATGGCAGAAAAAAAGGGGACAAAGGCCAGCACTCAGTCAATGACAAATGTAGACAAATGAATCGTGAGGCTTATTATAAAGCTGTTATTAAGGAATGATGGGCATAGAATCACAGAAACAAAATACCTAAAAAAAATGATCTTTTCATCCAGCAGCCTTCATTTTGTTATGAGACCAGATACATTTAGCTGATTATCCACGTAGTATCCTTTACACATTTTCCCACAAACTTCTCCATTACAACCCTCTTGATGTTTGCGAAGCATGGCTGGCTTGTCAAACAGAGCTGAGGTCTGTTGGTCTCACATATGATGACTTGTTTTTTGAGACATTGGTCATAGAACCAGTTACTGTGCTGGTTCGTGGATACACATTCCTCCCCATTTTTTCTGTTATGGGGTTTGCCCCCATCCCAGTGGGTGTAGCTGATTGGTTGGCCCACAAGTCGACAAATGTCCTTTCTTTCCTTCTGTCGTTGGCGGCGATGTGAGCCCACTGGGCGTGAGGGATGAGTGGCATACATACAGACAGACTGGTCAGTATAACGTCAGTGGTTTCCAGTGTGTTCCAGCCAGTCTCTGCCAGCTGTAAAGCGTACATGTACAGTATAGGACTGCACCTGCTGAACAGCCCTGAAGCCATGGTGAGGTGCATTGAGGTTCCTGTGTGTGTTCCCCTCCATACTGGATCTAGAGGTCATGTATGGTTAGCTCAGCTGGCTAGTGCATGGTGCAAACCATGATAAGGCTGCAGGATAACACACTCTGCCCCCCCACTGCAGCAGTGTACCGCAAGGCTCTGAGTGACCTTGTAATGACATTTCATTACTGCTGCACCTCCAGCCAGCTACTGTAAGGGGAGGGAAGGAGGGCGGGAAGGAGTTAAGGAGGGAGGGAGGGCTGGAGCACTGGGGGAGATCCATCATCTATATGTAATCCACAGCAAATGTAAGACCCCTATCTGACAGGCATCTTTGTCTGGGCCTGTGATAGGATCATATGAGGGAGGGAGGAAGGAAGGGAGGGTGAAGAGTGGGGGAGAGGCCATCATTGTAAATAAGAGTTTGTTCTTAACTGACTTGCCTAGTTAAACAAAGGTGAAATAAAAAATATATATATACTCAGCAATTAAAGAAACCTCCTCACTGTCAACTCCATTTATTTTCAGCAAACTTAACATGTATAAATATTTGTATGAACATAACAGGATTCAACAACTGAGACATAAACTGAACAAGTTCCACAGTCATGTGACTAACAGAAATGGAATAAAGGGGTTGTCAAAATCAAAAGTAACAGTCAGTATCTGGTGTGGCCACCAGCTGCATTAAGTACGGCAGTGCATCTCCTCCTCATGGACTGCACCAGATTTGTCAGTTCTTGCTGTGAGATGTTACCCCACTCTTCCACCAAGGCACCTACAAGTTCCCGTACATTTCTAGTGGGAATGGCCCTAGCCCTCACCCTCCAATCCAACAGGTACCAGACATGCTCAATGGGATTGAGATCTGGGCTCTTCGCTGGCCATGGCAGAACACTAACATTCCTGTCTAGCAGGATATCACGCACAGAACTAAGAGTACGGCTGGTGGCATTTTCATGCTGGAGGGTCATGTCAGGATGAGCCTGCAGGAAGGGTACCACATGAGGGAGGAGGATGTCTTCCCTGTAACGCACAGCATTGAGATTGCCTCCAATGACAACAAGCTCAGTCCGATGATGCTGTGACACACCGCCCCAGACCATGACGGACCCTCCACCTCCAAATTGATCCTGCTCCAGAGTACAGGCCTCGGTGTAACGCTCATTCCTTCAACGATAAACGCGAACCCTACCAACTACCCCGGTGAGACAAAACCGTGACTCGTCAATGAAGAGCTCCTTTTGCAAGTCCTGTCTGGTCCAGCAACAGCTGGCAGAGTTTGTGCCCATAGGCGACATTATTGTCTGGTGAGGACCTGCCTTACAACAGGCCTACAAGCCTTCAGTCCAGCCTCTCTCAGTCTATTGCAGACAGTCTGAGCACTGATGGAGGGATTATGCGTTCCTAGTGTAACTCGGGCAGTTGTTGTTGCCTGGAATCAAACCAGGGTGTCTGTAGTGACACCTCTGGCACTGAGATGCAGTGCCTTAGACCAGTGCGCCACTCTGGAGCCAATGACAAACAATGAGGTTCACTAAGTAATTGCTTCCTGTATGCCCACACTGAGACAGGAACAGAGAGAGATAGTGGTAGATCGAGAGGGAGAGAGACAAAGAGAAATGGGGGGGGGAGAGAAAGACTGAGAGGAATGGTTAGAGAGAGAAAGAGAGAAGCAGCCCGTGCCTAGTAGGAGTTCAGCTCAGTGAGAGGCTCCATTAGCCAGTGGTAAGAATATTATCTACTTCTACACTACTGCTAAGAGGGTCCCAACCTGCTTGGATTTTCCAAATCTATTTGGATATTGTGCCGCCTACTTAAACTTTCTTACTTGGCACCAACTCTACTTAGCACAACCTCTCTCTCTCTCTCATTTCATAATAGCCAAACCAGACACACTTCAACGTGACTGTAGTCATGTGTTCACTCACTGAAAAATTAATTATAGGATTATGTCGCTTACAAACAGATTTTTGCACAAAAATATACTTTATTTCCTCCCTCCGCATTTCTAATTTTCGAGGAGGATCCGCCACTATGTGGTTGACAGGGGAGTACAGATTCAATAAGCCTGAAGGAGCATAGTGAATTGGAATTAAGTGCAGAGGGTGAGTATATGTAAGCTTTGGGTGAATGAATGCTGGTGAGATGGGAGATGATGTGTTTTCCTCTTCACCCACAGATAACCAACAGTCCCTCGCGTATCTGTCAGCGGGAATCTCAGAACACACACAGGGCAGAGCTGAAGCAGCTCACTAGACAGAATTTCAAATCAATGTTACACAACTCGTTCTGGCCTCTGATATTTTTGGCACACCGGGTGAGAAACAGCCAGAAGGAAACAAAAATGTTCCCTACTTGAGATGCAACATACTGTACTGAAATAGATGACATATTGATAAAGTTGCATATATATGCATACTAGCCAGGATAAAACAGACTGAATCTGTTAACCAGGTTATATGCATACAGGAAAATACTAATGATGATCAGAAGGCAGGTGCTTCGTTTATCACTGTCGCTAGATGCTGATGAGGTTTCAAATGAATGCAAGACTGTGCTGGATGAGGTTTGGAGGGAGAAATATTCTCTGATCTACAACGTTTTTGTCTCTGCCAAAAATATATAGCGCTATTAGAAGCGCTATTCACTTGCATTACGTTCTCATCAGAATAGAAAATAATGACATTTAACCATTGTAGTTATATGCCACATCATATTGGACACGACAGAACTAAGCAAAACCCAGCTATCTGAAAGTTAATTATGCCCATAACAACCACAGACATGAATCACTTATTCTTTAAAAGTCATCATTATAGCTTAAACATTTGTTCTGTATACATCTGAATAACATAAGTTGAATGGAAACAGTAGCGTTGAATGACTGGGATAATAGTAATAGATAGAATATTCATATATTCCAGGGTTTGGAGAATTAGGGGTCATTGTGTTTTTTAATTAGACCTGCTCCTGGTGGTTTCTGATGAGGATTACGGAGAATCTTTGCTCTGCAGCACCATCCTCTCCTCCTCTTCTCTCTCTTCTACACTTCCCTCCACTCCTGTCCGCTCCTCCAGACTCCTATATCCTCTTCATCTCATCTCTTCTATCCTACCGTCTCCTCTCATCTACGTCTCCCATCCTCCACTCCCAACTCCTCCCCTCTCTTATCCTCTCTCCTCCCATAATCTCCTCCTTTACTCTCTCCCTCTCTTCTCCTCCCCCTCTCTCATCATCATATTCCTTCCTCTCCTGGGATCTCCTCTCTCCTCTCCTATGCTGTGGATGAAAGTGTACCCCAGGCACCATGCAGGCTGTCTGTCTTGCACTCAGACCGAGTTTCTGTCAACGTACATTTCAGACCAGGGAGAGAACTCTCTCTCTCTCTCTCTCTCTCTCTCTCTCTCTCTCTCACTCTCTCACTCTCTCTCATAAATTGCTGTGTGTGTTCATACTTGTACAAGTCCCTGTATGTCTGTATGTACTGTATGTGTGTGTGTGTGCTGCCTGTGTGTCCCAGTGCTCCAGCCACCCTGTGGGTGGTCCTGTCTGAGAGGGGGATCAGGGCCTGAAATCTAGGTCCTCTACGTCTGGGTAATCAATCACCTAGGGGTTGGCCTTTTACACTATGCTGGTGTAGGGCACAAATCAACATACGGTTAACACATAATAACACAACACCACAAAGGATCATGGTCTACTTCCTAGACAGGAATATCACTGTACTACTACAGTGTAGTTACCACAATACACACTCTAAACCCAATGTCACTATGGATAGGTCTTTGAGCATCGACAGACACAACTTGTTGTTGAAAGGGGTTCAGTCGTCTATTCATATCCTGTTTTACTGTATGTGTTTAATGTTCAGTATATCTTCATACATTTGTGACAAACAGCAGTACATTGACCCACAAAGTGTGAATCAACATCTATGAAAGCGTTGTTACTATGGCTACAGTATATTCTGTGGTTTGTTCCACAGGCCCACGGCTGTTTTAGAACCATCTCTGTTATTCTTTATCCTTAATTGACTGGCAGTCGGAGCATATTCATCCCAGATCTCCAGAGTTGAACTCTCCACAGACAGAGTGGTGCTCAGTCAATGATGGCTCAGAACAAAAGAGCTGGGATCGCTGTGCAGACCTGCCGTAAAGCTGCAGAATTATACTGGGCTTTTGGGATCCTTCCACAATCGTCTTAGAGGGCTCCCTGGAATCACAAGTTCAGTTGGAGTATGTCAGTAATGTACTGCATATTGTTTATATTTCCATGAATCCATTTATTTCCATGAATTCCAGTAGCTAGGCCTACGGTATGCTGTTGTCACTGCAAAATATATGAATTCAATAAGATGATTTTAAAACATTGAAAGACAAAACTGTAAAACATTATCCTAAATATAAACCATCAACTTAGTGAATACCATTGGTGTTTAATATGAAGGTTTCAGCATGAAATATCCTCTATTACTTTGCACACTTTTTATTTATTTTACTATGTCAATATGTATTTGTTGTCAATGTTAGGCGTCAAACTGTTGGCAGTTGTGAAAAAATGAAATAGTTGGACAAGTTGCAGAGTTAATAGAAAATAATGTAATTGTTGATTAGATACTTTTCCATTAACTCTGCTATTTTCTCTTGAACCATATGTTCTATCTACTAGACACTACAAATAATATCATGTATGAATACGTTTTTTTAAATACCAAAGTTACGATAGATTGCTATAGATTTTCTGTTAATGATCAAATTTAGTGAAGATTCCAGTAACTTTGGTAAACTACCGGTAGCTTTGCAACCCTAGCTAGGCTACTATATTGTGTAGGTAAAATGTTTGGTTTTATAATGACTTGAACATTTGACTGCCTTGCTTTAAATAATATCCCACAATGATTGAAATATTTCACCTCTATTTTCCACAAGGCCGTGTAATAGATGAATGTAGGCTACTAAAACACAGCTTTGTAACCACTAGTCTTTTTTCTCCTGCAGCTACAGCGCTAACAACAACTATCCCATCATCTGATCTGATTACTGATGTGCTCTTTACTAACAGAGGTGCATTATAGAACAGGTGTAGCTCCTTCCTGCAGTCAAATGGCCCAGTGGCCTCATGGGTGGAATGCTATTCATATTCTTCATCATTTCATTATTTTATTTTTTACATTTCTGGTGTTTTGTTGAAAAACGTTTTTTGTTATATTTCAGTCTTCTGTGATGTATATAAAGTGTAATACTGTGATGCAAACTCAAAATGTAATACATTTCAACTCTTTATCTGACATGGTACAGCTGTCTTCTTTTTTAAGGTCCATAACCATGTGTATGAGGTGTATACTTTTGTTTAAGACTACCAAGAAACACCCTGTGGGACCCTGATTTAGTCCACTGCAGTAAAGGTTATTAAAATGTCTTCATTTTGAATATATCAGCTGGGGATGTGCCAGACTGTGCAGACAAACGTACGTGCCAAATGGCAATCTATTTCCTATTTAGTGCACTACTTTGTATTCCCTACTTAGTCCACTACTTTGTATTCCCTACTTAGTGCACTACTTTTGACAAAAGTAGTGCACTACACAGGGAATAGGGTGCCATTTGGGATACATATATATTTACACTTGTGTGTATAAGGTAGCAGTTGTGGAATTGTTAGGTTAGATTACTCGTTGGTTACTACTGCATTGTCGGATCTAGAAGCACAAGCATTTCGCTACACTCGCATTAACATCTGCTAACCATGTGTATGTGACAAATAAAATAAGATTACAATCATTTTTTTTTTTTAAATAAATAAACATTTGTGTGTGATTATTTAATTTAATTCTTTTTTTCTTTTTTAAATATATTTTTTAATATATATTTGTTGATTTTATACAATATCTCCTGGTGGGACAAAGTTATGGGGTGAATTGAACTGTAGGCCACATATCCAGTATTAGCCTCAGGTCCTGTGAAGGCTATTGGCTCAGTGGTTTCCTATCTTCCTATGGCTTTTTTTGTGTCAGTCAGGGTGTCTACAGGGTAAAAACAATACCACAGAACGAACACTGCTCAGCATCCCTCTCGCGCTCTCTCTCTCTCTCCCTCCCCCTCTCCCCCTCCTCCAGCCCCCTCTCTCTCTCTCTCTCTCTCTCTCTCTCTCCCCCCCACTCCCTCCCCCTCCTCCAGCCCCCTCTCTCTCTCTCTCTCCCCCTCCCTCCCTCTCCCTCTCTCTCTTTCTGAGGAAACCATGTTCCATGTATATGTCCACCATCAGTCTTTACATCATTCATAATCCACCATTTTAGACTAGATTTCTTGGAGGGCATTAGTTTGGAAATGCGTGGCCATTATTTTCCTCATCAAGAGCATGTGGTGGGTCGTCAAGAGAAGGAAGGGAGGAAGGGAGGAGAAGAGGAGAGATGAGGCGGTATAGCTGAATAAGTAATGACACAGAGATTAATTTTCATCACCAGCTCTGCTAATCTCTAAATCTGCAGTTTACTATGTTATAAATAATGGTGGCGTAGTCGGCAACACAAAAACACAGCGACTTTACGAATTACAGTTCAAGGTTCACACAAACAAGAATAGGTCACATTAGGTTGATTCTAGGGGTGTGTCCCAATTGGCAGCCTATTCACTATATAGGGTGCTACTTTTGACCAGGGCCCATTGGCAATAGGCTGTCATTTGTGACCAGGTTTGTTGAGGAAGCCTGCGTTGTGCTCCGTATCCAATATTGGGATTATGATTATCCCTGAGTTGGAGGTGTAACTCGGGGGGGGGGGGGGGGGGGGGGGGGGGGGGCGCTACACTACAGTAGGCTGAACCTGAGTGATGCTTCTCCAGGGATGAACTCTTCCCAGGCTGCAATGGGCTTCATGCTAGCAGTTAGAGGAGATACAGGAGACACCCTGAGGCTAGCCTGGTTCCATCTCTGTTTGAGCTGTTTGCTAACTCCTTTGGCCAGCAATGACCATAGGAGTTGGCAAGACAGCACAGATGTGGAACCAGGCTAGCCTCATGGTGTCTCCTGTCTCTCCTCTAACTGCTCCAACCTCCATCCATAGCTGGATGCTCAGCTACTGTAGCTAGGTTACGATGTCACAGCCAACGGAAAACAACACCAGGAAACAAGAACATAGAGGACTGAGAAGTGCTCTCTCTCTCTCTCTTCTAATACTGGGATACTGTATGTTCTGTTAGGCTTACCTACAGGGGATGAGCGGTTTTCAATGTGGCAGCGATGGAATGAACTCTGAAAGGAGGTGATCCTTTCTTAGACTTTTAGGGATGAAAATAAATTCATGACAGACTTTGTGGCCGATTCTGAGTTACAGAGTAAGCAAAACAAACATGGCAGAGGAGGACATTCTCGTGTCAATGTGACGGTTAAATATCAAATACAAAAGGCTGGGGGACTATATTGAACAATGAATACTCCCATAGATTTGGTCATGTGAAGGGAATACAAGCATGCAATCACAGTTCCTCTAGCAGTTACAGCTTATAGTTTAGCCTAAAACACCCCCAAAGATATGGGGTGTATTAATTCATGCACACTGCAGAAAACCGAAGCAAAAGTATTTTCAACGGAACACTTTTTGCAATGAAAACTAGCTTTTCTTTTTAGACAAGTTCAGGTTAATCCCTTGTTGTTTCGACCCATTATCAACCCACACTGGATCCTTCAGCTATCCTGATGAGGTAGCTACATCGGTACAGTAAAGCACTGTGACACAACGGTGATGCAAGGTATGCTGGGAATGCCACATGCTGTCGGAGAGTTATTTCCTCTCATAAAGTTGCGTCTGGCCCGGCACTCTGGGCAGATATAAAGGAGTCATGTGAAGTGGAAGAACAGTCAGGAATTCATGTTCCCTAGAGAAGAGCAGCCAGTTGTTTCAATCCTTCACAGGTTGAGAGTGAGAGAGAGAGAGAGAGAGAGAGAGAGAGAGAGAGAGAGAGAGAGGGAGAGAGAGAGAGAAGATGGGGACACAGAGAGGGAAGAAATAAAGAAGGTAAGAGGAGACAGAGGGGAAGTAATGCCTACAGATGTAATATTATTTAAAACATTTCAAAAATATGTCCCCATCTTCCGTAACACTAGGTCTAAAAGTGGCAACAAAGGATCAGAAAGTGGCACAAAGGCCTGTCAATATGGTAATGAGGACAAGCTGTGTGGCTTTCAGCCTCTTAGTGCTGATAGGGATCGTAAGCACTTTCCACTGCTTGTCCCTGTGTCTCAGCCCTCAGACGGAACACAAAATCAATGGGTATTTACCAGAACGAGTGTCCCAAATGACTTCCTACTATACCTACCATATATTGCACTATTGACAAGAGCCCTATGGGCCGTGGTACAGTGCAGTCGGAAAGTATTCAGACACCTTCCCTTTCTCCACATTTTGTTACTTCACAGCCTTATTCTAAAATGGATTAAATACACTTTTTCCTCATCAATCTAAACACAATACCCCATAATGAGAAAGTGAAAACAGGTTTTTAGAATTTTTTGCTAATTTATATATATTTTTTTTAAACAGAAATGTCTTATTTATATAAGGCACACACCTGTCTATATAAGGTCCCCCAGTTGACAGTGCACGTCAGAGCACAAACCAAGCCATGAAGTCGAAGGAATTGTCCGTAGAGCTCAGAGACAGGATTGTGTCGAGGCATAGGTCTGGGGAAGGATACCTAAAAAAATTCTGCAGCATTGAAGGTCTCCAGGAACACAATGGCCTCCATTTTTAAATGGAAGAAGTTTGGAACCACCAAGACTCTTCCTAGAGCTGAGCAATCGAGGGAGAAGGGCCTTGGTAATGGAGGTGACCAAGAACCTGATGGTCCAGAGTTTCTCTGTGGAGATGGGAGAACCTTCCAGAAGGTCAACCATCTCTGCCATACTCCACCAATCAGGCCTATATGGTAGAGTGGCCAGACGGAAGCCACTCCGCAGTAAAAGGCACATGAAAGCCCGGTGGAGTTTGACAAAAGGCACCTAAAGAACTCTCAGACCATGAGAAACAATATTCTCTGGTCTGATGAAACCAAGATTGAACTCTTTGGCATAGCTGCCAAGCGTCATGTCTGGAAGAAACCTGGCACCATCCCTACGGTGAAGCATGGTGGTGGCAGCATCATGCTGTGGGATGTTTTTCAGCGGCAGGGACTAGGAGACTAGTCAGGATCGTCGGAAAGATGAACAGAGCAAAGTACAGAGAGATCCTTGATGAAAACCTGCTCCAGAGGTTCACCTTCCAACAGGACAACAACCCTAAGCTCACAGCCAAGACAAAGCAAAGGGGCCACTGGGCCACTCAAAGAATGTCCTTGAGTGGCTCAGCCAGAGCCCGGACTTGAACCCAATCAAACATCTCTGGAGAGACCTATGCAGCGACGCTCCCCATTCAACCTGACAGAGCTTGAGAGGATCTGCAAATAAGAATGGGAGAAACTCTCCAAATACAGGTGTGCCAAGTGTGTAGCGTCACACCCAAGAAAACAAGAGGCTGTAACTGCTGCCAAAGGTGTTTCAACAAAGTACTGAG
>NC_143033.1:91951128-92031128 GCF_057628025.1 Oncorhynchus mykiss | reverse complement strand
CTCCTTCTCTCTCCTCTCTCGCCTCGCCTCTCCTTCTCTCTTCTCTCCTCTCTCTTCTCCCTTCTCCTTCTCTCTCCTCTCTCCTTTCCTTCTCTCTCCCCTTTCCTCTCTTCTCCTTCTCTCTTCTCCTTCTCTCTCCTCTCCTCTCCTTCTCTCTTCTCTCTTCTCTCCTTCTCTCTCCTCTCTGTTTCTAGTTAAAGGACCTGGACGGACCACAAAAACAGTCAAACAGATAAAGATCCACAACAATGGCAGTAGCAGTGAGCGAAGGGCTTGGCACTCAGCCGTTTATTTTGGACTCTCGCTCCCTCTCCCAAAACAACAACAGCATCCCGTGAGTTCTGCTCCGTGGGGTTTAAAGACACGGCTGCCATTTTCCCTTTAATTAATCCAACGTGAGACTCATTAAAATGCCATTTACCGTCGGTGCATGAGGGATGACAGAACTGTGGTTGATTTAAGAGCTCTGTCTTCTATGTAGTGTCCTAATAAATAGATGCCACAGCCTCAGCTCCAGTGTGAAACTACATTCAACTCAAGGGTTCCCCACTGATTACTAGACAAACTGGAATCCTCCACCATTTCTGGAAAACCTGTGAATTTGGGGAAAATTAGCGAAATTCTGCAACTCATGACACCATTTTGCCAAAAGTAGTTTTGTAAATGGATTTGAGTTTGTGGTCTCAAATCAAGAGTGTTTGTGTTTGTACTGTGTTCTGATTTAGATCTGTCAACATCCTTGTTATTCTGAAAGTGGTTTAGAAGGACAAGTCCTAAATGGAACACATGCATCAACTGCTAAATGGCGGGTTCAAGATGTCATTGTGGTCAGAGAGTGGGCAGTGGTGGTGGTGGAAGTGGCAAACAGTTGGAAAAACATCTTGGGGGCTGTGTTTATTCCTGTGTAAGGGTTGAGCATACTGGCCATAGTCCAGCACCACTACACTCAAGGGATGTGTCACAAATGTCCTACTATTCCCAATGGGCCCTGTTCAAAAGTAATACGCCATGTAGGGAACAGGATGCTATATGGGACGCAGAAAAATACATTTCATGTAGGGAACAGGATGCTATTTGGGATGCAGACAAGGACATTTCATGTAGGGAACAGGATGCTATTTGGGATGCAGACAAGGACATTTCATGTAGGGAACAGGATGCTATTTGGGATGCAGACAAGGACATTTCATGTAGGGAACAGGATGCTATTTGGGATGCAGAAAGGACATTTCATGTAGGGAACAGGATGCTATATGGGACGCAGAAAAGGACATTTCATGTAGGGAACAGGATGCTATTTGGGATGCAGAAAGGACATTTCATGTAGGGAACAGGATGCTTATTTGGGATGCAGAAAGGACATTTCATGTAGGGAACAGGATGCTATTTGGGATGCAGAAAGGACATTTCATGTAGGGAACAGGATGCTATTTGGGATGCAGACAAGGACATTTCATGTAGGGAACAGGATGCTATTTGGGATGCAGACAAGGACATTTCATGTAGGGAACAGGATGCTATTTGGAATGCAGACAAGGACATTTCATGTAGGGAAGAGGATGCTATTTGGGATGCAGACAAGGACATTTCATGTAGGGAAGAGGATGCTATTTGGGATGCAGACAAGGACATTCCTTGATTTCTATCTGCCTACTGTAGGTGAGAGCAGGGTGCACATCCCAAAACAAATCACCAAAATCTGCTTTTCTTTTGTGTGCTCCAGGTTATTTGGACTGTACAGTGGATGGATGATTATAACCAGTGGTGGAAAAAGTACCCAATTGTCACACTTTGTAAGTAAAGATTCCTTAATAGAAAATAACTCAAATAAAAATGAGAGTCACCCAGTAAAATACTACTTGAGTAAAAGTCTAAAAGTATTTGGTTTTAAATATACTTAAGTATTAAAAGTACAAGTAATTGCTAAAATGTACTTAAGTATCAAAAGTAAAAGTATAAATAATTTAAAATTCCTTATATTAAGCAAATCAGACGGGACAATTGTCTTGTTTTTTTTATTTAATGATACTAGGGGCTCCAACACATCATTTACAAATGAAGCATGTGTGTTTAGTGAGTCCACCAGATAAGAGGCAGTAGGGATGACCAGGGATGTTCTCTTGAGTGTGTGAATTGAACCATTTTCCTGTCCTGCTAAGGATTCAAAACGTAACAATACGTTTGGGTGTCAGGGAAAATGTATGGAGTAAGGAATGTTTTCTTTAGGAATGTAGTGAAGTAAAAGTTGTCAAAAATAGAAATAGTAAAGTAAAGTACAGATACCCCCAAAAATGACTTACATCTTTACATAACTACTTTACAACACTGACAATAACTACCCACTGTGTACATGCTACTAGACATATTATAATGAGACCAAAGACAGTACACAATTCACTGGCCTGTATAGCATTGTAATAGCTCAGTCCCTATAGCATTCTCACTGAGGATATGTGCTGCTGGTGATGAGAGCCAGTGGGTCTGCCTTATGCCTTCTAGTGTTATTGATGTAGATATGAGATGAAAACCATGGCCAATGTATCATCCCGTAACACCATTACAGTGTGTGATGCATCAAGGTATAGAAGAACTAGTCCTACACATCCCCCCCCCCCCCCCCCCACACACACACAATCAATCCTCCAACCCCTTTAACCATCAGAGCAAGGACACAGAGAGACTCCACCAAAGGTTGCTGGACCGAATCCCCGAGCTGGCAAAGTAGAAATCTGTAGTTCTGCCCCTGAGCAAGGCAGTTAACCCACTGTACCCCGGGTGCCGAAGACGTGAATGTTGATTAAGGCAGCCCCCTGCACCTTTCTGATTCAGAGGGGTTGGGTTAAATGTGGAAGACACATTTCAGTTGAAAGCATTCAGTTGTACAACTGACTAGGTATCCCCCTTTCCCTTCCCTTTCCCATTCTCAACCCCCCATGGCTATATCTATCCATGCCTATTTCTCGGATCGGGGCTCTGTCCCACTGCGGACAATACCCAGCATGACCAAATAGAGAGAGGGGGGGGGGGGGGGTGAGAGAACAAGCGAGAGAATGAGATAGAGTACGAGAGAGAGAATGAGGGAGAGAGAACGAGAACGAGAGAGAACAAGAGAGAGAACGAGAGAGAGAAAATGAGAGAGAGAGAGGACGAGAGAGAGAGAGAGAGAGAGAGAGAGAGACAGAGAGAGAGAGAGAGAGAGAGAGAAAGAGAACGAGAGAGAGAGAGCGACAGAGAGAGAGAGAGCGAGAGAGAACGAGACCACCTTCAGAATCCACCTCCAGCACACAGGGGCTCCTCTGTTTGAAGCGTTGCCCAGCCAGAGGGGAGGGAGAGCGGGGGTGGAAAGGAAATGGGTGGGCAAGGCAACCTCCATGGATCAGGTTCCTATCCTTCAGGTGCCTCCCTGACCTAGTCGATACCAGACCTGTTCACAAGGCCCCTCCTACATCCTGGACACACAAAGAACCCAGCGGACCAGCAACAGACTCTGGTTTAATTGGGAGACAATGACTTCTATTCTTGTGTCGTGTTTCTACTCCCTTCCCCTGGTTAGGGGACTTAAGGGAACAGGGAGTCATGTGGTGTTCAAGGAGTGAACTCAGTGAGACTGAGGGAGGTGAAGCGTTCCCAGCTCCCACAATGGAAGCTTTTAAACCTTTGTCTTTTGTCACAAAGCCCATGCTATAGTATACATGTTCATTGTACAAAAAGTCTCTCTGACAAAGTGCTGTTTGTTCATTGTAAAGTGTTGGTTAGTCATATAGATGACTAGTTGTTTGGGTAGCAGATCAGAAGAGAAATGTCTGTCTCACCAGAGCTGGACTAATAAAGTACCATTATTTTTAGTTTGTGAAAGGGTTGGCAGGTAGCCTAGCGGTTAGAGCGTCGGGCCAGTAACTGAAAAGGTCACTGGTTTGAAACCACGGAAAATCAGTCAATGTGCCCTTGAGCATGGCACTGAACCCTAGTTTCTCTGGATAAGAGTGTCTGCTAAATGACTAAAATGTTCAAAATGGATACCTACAGGGAAATGTAGTTTCTTAATGATATGTAGTCTTGTAGAGGCGGAGAGGGGTGGGGCTAGACCTCCTGCTAGGTTGTGAGGAAGAAACCACCACTAAAGGAAACAAAATAAATTGTGTGGGATTTCTCTCAACACCGCCTTAAAATAACGGTTCTTTTAAATGCGCAGCCAAAAACACAATTAAGGTGATTATACAGATACAGACGGGAAGGAATGTAGAAAATGCGAGGCCATTGGCAATATTTGACTTGCATGGGCTGTTGTTTTCCACCTGGGTGAAATACACTGCAGAAAGAGTGTCTTAACCATAGATGTTAGATTCACCAACCAATCAGATGCCAATTAGGCTTTGAAATTCCTGGCGGTTAAACAAGAGACTTGCAGGGTTGAACTTTTTGTTTCACCACCTGCGTTGAGCAGACAGACGCTGTTGCTTCCCATAACTTTAGGTTTGACTGTTCTTAAAAGGCATGTTTTATTTCACCTTCATTTCAACAGGCAGCCATGCTGAGACCAAGGTCTCTTTCACAGACGAGCCCTGTATACACATCAATATACACTATACACATCACTATACACATCAATATTCACATTAATACACAAAAAGCAAAACACATTTTTCAGTAAAAAGGTCCTTAACTTTAGTGAGCCTTAGGTTATTTTGCTTACTTCTGGAAAAATCACTAACTCAGTGGACATCGACGGGATGGAAGAACAGGAGTTCAGGTTTCTTGGTTTGCTCTGTTCTTAAAACAAGCACTCCGGAATCCCCAGTATTCCTCACTGCATTATAGTCTGCATCCCAAATGACACCCTATTTCCTACATAGTAGAGCCATATGGGCCCTGGCCAAAAGTGATGCAATATGTAGGGAATAGGGTGCAGTTTGGGATGCAGCACAGAGAAACAGGACTTTCAGCATTCCAGAGACTGAGAACATGGCAGTTGGCTTTCAGGATGCAAACGTTCACAATTATCCCTTATTCATCTGTGGTGACAACCTAATAGTAACATTCCTGGTAAATGAGATAGGACAAGGTTGTGTAAAGATATTCTGCATTCCTTACTACACAGAGCTGAACACAGGCAAGCCAGCTGGTGCTATTGCATTCTACCAAGTGCATAACTACATGTTGTTGCCTACAGTATGTGTGCTTTATAACACCGCTCATCTATAATAGTTGTCAGCCCCAAATGTATATGATACATCTGGTTGACTATGCTGTTTGTAATGGGAAGATTTAAGATGAATAAAGTTAATATTGGCATTGTTGGCATTGTTTAAAGTGGCTAGTGATACAATTATTACATCAATTATTTTGGCATTCTGACTGCAGGAATGTCTACCAGAGTTGTTGCCAGAGAATTGAATTTCTCTACCATAAGCCGCCTCCAACATGGTCTTATAGAATTTGGCAGTACGTCCAACTGGCCTCACAACCGCAGACCACATGTATGGCGTCATGTGGAGCGGTTTGCTGAACAGAGTTCCCCGTAGTGGCAGTGGGGTTAAGGTAATGGCAGTCATAAACTACGAACAACGAACGCAATTGCATTTTATCGATGGCAATTTGAATGCACAGAAATACTGTGATGAGATCCTGAGGCCCATATCTGTGACCAACAGATTCATATATGTATTCTCAGTCATTTGAAATCCATAGATTAGGGCCTAATGAATATATTTCAATTGACTGACTTCCTCATATGAACTGTAACTCACTAAAGTGTTTGAAATGGTTGAATGTTGGGTTTATATTTTTTTTTCAGTATATATATATATACATGTATATATATATATGTACAGTATATAAAGGTGTGAATAAACAGTATGGACAGTATAGGAATAGAAAAGGTGTACACAGCAGTAGTTATATAGGATGAGCCTTGACTAGATTACAGTATATAAACATAAAGGGCAAAACAGTATATGAACATTATTAAAGTGACCAGTGTTCAATGACTCTACGGGTATAGGGCAGCTCTAAGGGGCAGGGTAGAGTAGCAGGTGGTTGCCAGTAGGACCGGGTCGATACCAGTATCGTGAGAGCAGATTTAACTTCTTTAGGAAAATAGCCCCAATATTTTACATTCAGCAGGTTTTTAAAGGACCGAAGAGTTTGGTCTGCTTTGTGTTTTCATTTTTGCCATGGAAAAAATATTACGACACACGTATTGTCCCGAGAGTAACAATGACTAAGGTTCAGGGTAAAGTACTGGGTGGAGGCTGGCTAGTGGTAACTGTTTAACAGTCTGATGGCCTGGAGGTAGAAGCTGTTCATCTCTCTCTGTTTATCTCATATTTCATGTGCTCATATCAGTTGATAGTGATTGACGCCAGACTGGAGGTACAAGGACAGAGATTGTTCTGTGACCCTGTGTGATTCTGTAGCAGTTGATGTTTAACTTCCTACAATCATGTTGGCAGGTGTTTACAGAACATTGGTGCTGTGAGATTACAATATAAGGGCCTGATTAGAGAAGGTGAGTGACACATTTTCTCTCCCTGTTGCAACTTGTATTAATCCAGATTGATTTTGATTGACTCTTTAATTCATCAGAAAATCCATAGTAAACTGTTGTTCCCAGGCAGATTATATCTCAATACATGACACTTTCGTGACGCAATGAAAAACCCCAAACAATCACTTTCTTCCTTTGAAATTTGATTTCCTCTCCTCACATAATCCCACCACTTGTCTTTGTCAGATCAATAGCATGTACAGTTGAAGTCGGAAGTTTACATACAGTTAGGTTGGAGTTGTTAAAACTCATATTTCAACCACTACACACATTTCTTGCTAACAAACTATGGTTTTGGCAAGTTGGTAAGAACATCTACTTCCTTCATGACACAAGTAATTTTTCCAACAATTGTTTACAGACAGATTATTTCACTTATAATTCACTGTATAACAATTCCAGTAGGTCAAAAGGTAACTACATACACTAAATTGACCTTGCCTTTAAACAGCTTGGAAAATTCCAGAAAATTATGTCATGGTTTTAGAGGCTTTTGATAGGCTAATTGACATAATTTGAGTAAATTGGAGGTGTACCTGTGGATGTATTTCAAGGCCTACCTTAAAACTCAGTGCCTCTTTGCTTGACATCATGGGAAAATCAAAAGAAATCAGCCAAGACATCAGAAAACAAATTGTAGACCTCCACAAGTCTGGTTCATCCTTGGGAGCAATTTCCAAACGCCTGAAGGTACCACGTTCATCTGTACAAACAATAGTATGCAAGTATAAACACCATGGGACCATGCAGCCATCATACCACTCAGGAAGGGGACGTGTTCTGTTTCCTAGAGATGAACGTATTTTGGTGCGAAAAGTGCAAATCAATCCTAGAACAACAGCAAAGGACCATGTGAAGATGCTGGAGGAAACACGTACAAACGTATCTATATCCACAGTAAAACGAGTCCTATAAAGGCCGCTCAGCAAGGAAGAAGCCACTTCTCCAAAACCGCCATAAAAAAGCCAGACTACGGTTTGCAACTGCACATGGGGACAAAGATGGTACTTTTTGGAGAATATGTCCTCTGGTCTGATGAAACAAAAATAGAACTGTTTGGCCATAACGACCATTGTCATGTTTGGAGGAAAAAGGGGGCAGCTTGCAAGGTGAAGAACACCATCCCAACTGTGAAGCACGGGGGTGGAAGCATCATGTTGTGGGGGTTCTTGGCTGCTGGACGGACTGGTGCACTTCACAAAATAGATGGCATCATGAGGGATGAAACTATGTGGATATATTGAAGCAACATCTCAAGACATGAGTCAGGAAGTTAAAGTTTGGTCACAAATGGGTCTTCCAAATGGACAATGACCCCAAGCATACTTCCAAAGTTGTGGCAAAATGGCTTAAGGACAACAAAGTCAAGGTATTGGAGATGCCATCACAAAGCCCTGACCTCAATCCTATAGAACATTTGTGGGCAGAACTGAAAAAGCGTGTGCGAGCAAGGAGTCCTACAAACGTGACTCAGTTACACCAACTCTGTCAGGAGGAATGGGCCATAATTCACCCAACTTATTGTGGGAAGCTTGTGGAAGGCTACCCAATACATTTGACCCAAGTTAAACTATTTAAAGGCAATGCTACCAAACACTAATTGAGTGTATGTAAACTTCTAACCCACTGGGATTGTGATGAAAGAAATAAAAGCTGAAATAAATAATTATCTCTACTATTATTCTGACATTTCACATTCTTAAAATAAAGCGGTGATACTAACTGACCTAAGACAGGGAATTTGTAATGTTTAATTTAAATGTATTTGGCTAAGGTGTATGTAAACTGCCTCATCCACAGATCCCAGATCAGCTGTAATCATATTGAGACGTGGAGACCCACAATGCCACAGAACACCACCGAAAACATCATAGAGAGAGAAAGAGAGAATTGGAGGGAGGGAAGGAAGGGAGGGCCGGATTAGGATCAAACGTACCGCGGCAAATCTAATAAACAAGTCCAACAAGAGAGCATTCTGGGAAGGCAGTGCGTGGAGCTTGTAGCTGCCACTGGAGCTGACCTAGTAAAACATGTAGAAGAGCTGTCTGAGGAGGCTAATGTGTGTGTGTGTGTGTGTGTGTGTGTGTGTGTGTAACCTTAGGGTTGATAAGTGTTGATGTTCTTACACCTGGTGTGTGTGTGTAGGGGGGTGTGTGTGTGTGTGTGTAGGGGGGTTTGTATGAGGGGGCTCCGCTTTGGTTCGTGAATCTAACATAAGACGTGTCTGTCTGTCTGTATGTCAGAGACGTTTTGTCAGATTGGGGGTGACACATGGGCATAGCGGCAGGCACATGTTCCAAGACAGACAGATGAGGTCAGCGAGGAAAGGAGTGTTTAAGGATAGACCACTACCTCCTTGCTCAGAGACATGGGGGGGAGGGGGGGACATAAGAGAGAGAAAGAAGAGGGAAAGAGGGAGATATAAAGAAAGGGGAGATAGGTGAGACAGACGAGGAGAGAGGAGAGAGAGGAGAGAGAGGTGTCAGGAGAGAGATGAGAGACAGGAGAGAGAGGAGACAGGAGAGAGAGGAGAGAGAGGTGACAGATGAGAGAGAGGAGACAGGAGAGGGAGGAGAGAGAGGAGAGAGAGGTGACAGGAGAGAGATGAGAGAGAGAGGTGTCAGGAGAGAGATGAGAGAGAGGAGAGAGAGGAGACAGGAGAGAGAGGAGAGAGAGGTGACAGGAGAGAGATGAGAGAGAGGAGACAGGAGAGGGAGGAGAGGGAGGAGACAGGAGAGAGAGGAGAGAGAGGAGGGAGGAGAGGGAGGAGACAGGAGAGAGAGAAGAGAGGAGACAGGAGGGGGAGGAGACAGGAGAGGGAGGAGAGGGAGGAGAGGGAGGAGAGAGGTGACAGGAGAGACAGGAGAGAGAGGAGAGTGAGGTGATAGGAGAGAGAGGAGAGAGAGGAGAGTGAGGTGACAGGAGAGAGAGGAGAGAGAGGTGACAGGAGAGAGAGGAGAGAGAGGAGAGTGAGGTGACAGGAGAGAGAGGAGAGTGAGGTGACAGGAGAGACAGGAGAGAGAGGAGAGAAAATAGATAGAGAAACAGATCGAAAATAACAGTGAGATGAATAACAACACAGACAGACATTGTATCTTCTCATGCGAACACTTGTGACAAATGAAATGTAAATGTGTCACAGTAACACAGATGTGTGTGAACACACGCAGCCTCACATAGACCAGCATCACAGAACAAACAGTGAGAAGTCTGACCACTACAACTCTCATAGAGCGACACATACGCATGAATCTAAAATACACTACCGACAATTCATTCAGATCATGGTTGTAAAAAGACCAAATCCTCAGGTGTTTGACAATTTCAGGGAAAAAATCCACACCACGTGAAGCCGTTGTGTTGACAGCCGTGCTGAACAGTAACTTAAATACTGAATGTAATGGGGTTGATGATGACTGTCTCATTATGACATGTTCTCAATGTCCTACTGCTGGCCATTACTGTTCTAATGCATGTGTAGCTATGCACTTCCACTCACATCTCCCCCAGGTGAACCGTTCAACGTGATTGGTCTTGACACACACTTTCTATCAACACCAGCACACGCACGGGTGCGCAAACACAAGCATGCACACATACACAAGCAGGCATGCACACATACACAAGCAGGCATGCACACCTACACAAGCAGGCATGCACACATACACGAGCAGGCATGCACACATACACAAGCAGGCATGCACACATACACAAGCAGGCATGCACACATACACAAGCAGGCATGCACACATACACAAGAAGGCATGCACACATACACAAGCAGGCATGCACACATACACAAGTAGGCATGCACACATACACAAGCAGGCATGCACACATACACAAGCAGGCATGCACACATACACAAGCAGGCATGCACACATACACAAGCAGGCATGCACACATACACAAGCAGGCATGCACACATACACAAGCAGGCATGCACACACACAACCCATGCAGGCTTTTTCATAGAGGTCAGAGAGAGAGAGAGAATTGTATTGTATTCATGCTAAAACAGAAAGCTTAAGTCGGTTTGAGAATGCAAAATTGTTATCAGTCCGTGTTCTGACTTCCCAGACAGTAACACAGAGGCCAGCAGGGATGAGGAGAGAGGAAAGATAAAATGAAAGAAGAGAGGGAGGTAGGAGGGCAGAGAAACCATTTCAGATGAGCAATCCTCGTCTCCATCAGATCAGCAGCTTCAGAGTCAAATTAAAGAAGGCTTTAGCGAGACCCTGGACACTGTAGCTGCTTACCAATTGGCACCCTACTCCCTATATAGTGCACTACTTTTGACCAGGGCCCATATGGTTCTGATCAAAAGTAGTGCACTATGTAGGGAATAGGTTTCAATTTGGGACTCTCACCGCGAGCAGAATAACTGGGCCTGGCTCACTTCAGGCTGAGCTGTGCAACAGATGTCTTCCAAGCGTTACACAGGGCCGGTGCCATGGAGATTGTGTGTGTGTGGGTGTTTGTGTGTATTTGCATGTGCAGACGAGTGTGTGTACGTGTGTGTGTGTGTGTGTGTGTGTGTGTGTGTGTGTGTGTTGGAAGGAATTTCACTGCCCTCTGCATCATCTGCAGCTTACCGCGTCAAACTCACTCATCGCATTGGATGAGTGATCTCCAACACATTGTCCAGGAAACCAGGAACAGAATAACAACTTTCCCAGCCAACGTGTTAAAAACAGAAACAGTCAACTCACATTAATTCTACCTCTTGGCTTCATCGTGGCAATAAATCTCTCTCTCTTTTGGTATTTTTCTCTGTTCTCTCTCTCTCCATCACTCTCCCTCTCTATCCCTTTCTCCCTCTCTCCCCTCTCTCTCTCCATCACTCTCCCTCTCTCTCTCCATCACTCTCCCTCTCTATCTCTTTTGGTCTCTCTCCGTCTCTCTTTCTCCCTCTCTCCCCTCTCTCTCACTGTCTCCCTCCATTTCTCTCTCTCCTCCCTCTCTCTATGTCTCCCTCCCATTCTATCTCTCCCCCCTATCTCCCCCTATCTCTCTGAGTAGTAAACAGAGGTGACACCTGTCACCAGTTGACATATGAGACAGTGAAGCCTGTTATTGCTCATGACAGACTACATTATGAATCAACCGAGCTCTTCATTATCTCTAGGCAGGAATTGTGTGATTTCTAGAATTTCCATCTCAAATGTCTGGCAGTTTGCCTCTGTGCTTCCAGGCTTATTAATCTATGTTTGTCTACTTTATTCATAATTACATATTTATGTGGATCTCATCTATTCTCCAAGCCATGATCAGAAGCGCCAGGACTAACAAATTGATGCCTGATGCACATGGACACAGCATCATGATCAGCTCGCTTCCCTGGAGGAGAACAGGCACACTTGTCGGTGCGAGGGGACGGATCCTGATGTATACATTGAGTAAAAGTGACAAGTGAGGCCCAACTGTAACTAGCGTTACACGATCAGACGCTGAGGCTCAGGAACCTCTCCGTGCCAAGGGTTAGCTAGCGCTAACCTAGTAGCCGTAACTAACTGAGGATTAGGTTAATGCAAACCACTAACTGGTACTTAGGTACAGACCTGCCAAGGGTTTGCTAACGCTAACTGCTAACCGCTAACTGCTAATCAGGTGCAGAAAGTTGATCAATCTGAGCGTAAAACAAACTAATGTGGCATTTCACACCACATAGGACACATCAGTACAATCATAACCAGAAGTCAGATTGACCTAACCAATGTGCTGATTTCTTAGGATTTATAGATTGAGGGTTATTTCCTATAGTGTGAAATACTGCATGTGGTGCAGCTCCTCTAAAGTTCTGTTCAACATGTGTGTGTGTGTGTGTGTGCGTGCGTGCGTGCGTGTGTGTGTGTGTGTGTGTGTGTGCATGCGTGCGTGCGTGTGTGTGTGTGTGCTGTATGAGCTGCAGCTGTGCAGACAGCTGTCGGTGGTAACTGGCTCCATCCGCTCTGACACGTCCGTGCAACCACACACATACACGTGCATGCGTGCACACCCCCCCCCCCCCCCCCCCACACACACACACACCTCAATGCTCCTCCATTTCATGTGAACTATTGTCATTTTTATAGTCCTCCATTGGCCCTGTTAAATGAACCATGTCATCTCAGTTGACTTCCAGAGAAGAGGAAGAGAAAACAGAACGGGCTGCGTTTCAACGCTTCATCCTCCCTCCTTCTTTTTGTCCTCTTTACATGGATAGCATAATGTTGGGCGTGAGACAGAGAGGACAGCTCTGTGTTAAGCTGGGGGTTTGAATACAGAAGAGGGAATTGTAGATTGTGTATGCTTTTATCCATGAAAGAGAGACATTTCCCCTCCACTTTTCCCACAGCGGATTGGGAGCAGTCGTGCACGTTTTAACATTTGGATTTAGCCATTTGGATCAAGCTCAATCTGTGGAGTTGGATTTACGATCCACTATTCAGAGGATGGGAGCACTGATCCCTGGCCTCTCTGACTTTCACTTTCAATCAATCCCCATTTCTCATGAACAACCCTGACAGAAAACCCCTAGAATTCACCACCTCAGTACGTAACAAGACAGTAATTTACTCCTTGCTGTGAGAGAGAGTGAAAGAGTGCCTGCATGTATGTATGTGTGTGTGAAATGTGCAATATGTATGATGCAACATGACCAAAATCCACTCAGAGGGTAAAATATTCCAGCCACACGAAACTACCAAGACGAAGATTGAACGTGACCGATATTCTGTAGTAAAATGTGCAGAGATCAATACGAAGAGTTATCAACTTGATGTAATCAATCTCATGTTATCAGGCCATAGGAATACAACCAGATGAATCTGTCTCTCTGTGGGCAGAGACTTTACGGGTGATGGATGGAATATCAAATTGGATTCTCTCTCTCTCTCTCTCTCTCTCTCTTTCTATCCGTCTCTCTCTCTCTCTCTCTCTCTCTCTCTCTCTCTCTCTCTCTCTCCTCTATGGTGAGTTGTAATGGGCAGAGTCAGAGATTGACAAAACACAGACAGTGAGAACAAGAGAATGACAGAAAGAAAGAGAGAGGGGGGGTCCTATATGTATGAGCTTATGGTTGGAAAAGAACTATTAACAGCCTGAGCTGATGAAAACACAGCAGCCTTTTAGTGCAGGCAGTAAAGAGGCCACTGCCAAACACACATTGGGGTCCTCACAGGGCTGAGAGATGAAGCCTTGTTATTTCTCATTGAGTTCATGTGGACTAGATATACTGTAAGCGAGTTCCTAACTCACCTCCCTCAGGCGCATACATCCATGGGCGCAGCGAGAAGGGACAAACACACATGGGTCCTATATATATACACGGGACACGTGCGTGAAAAGCCCCCCTGTGGACCGAGATTCTAGCCCGAAAGCCAAACACTTCTCTGCCTTTCCGTAACCAATAAATCAAATCAAAGAGTTGTTTATTCAGCACTCGGTGCGTCAACCATTTTGACCGAGCACCGAGCGGATATCTATTTGTGGAAGATCACAGAAGAAAAAGAAATGCAGGGCTTGTTGTTTCCTCTATGAGGATGAGCTGCATTCTGTCATCGCATTTCTCTGCGCCAATGTTGTTCCCTTTCCTCCCTTTTGACAAATCCAATTAACTTGACATTACAGCGCCCGTATACCATGCCCAAATCTGCAATGCCAGCTTCGGTTGGCGCAGGGTGGGTGCCCACTGCCCAGGATGGATGCCAGGCTCGGGGCAGGGCAGGGCAGGGCAGGGAGGCAGCATGGCAGATGGGCACCCTTGTGGATGGGCCCTGGCATAGTGCATCTGTTCTGCAGCAATAGATAGAGCGCTCGGACCTCCTCCACGGCTGGCACTGCCAGCTCACAGACGTGGGCAGTGCCAACTACTGCATCGCTCCTCTCTGCTTTCTGTCTATGCCACAATCACTGTTCTGTCTCTTCGTCTTCTCTGACCTCCCTTACATTCCCTCACTCCATACCCCTTCAATCAACCCTTCTGCCCTTCTATGCTCTCAACCACTTCCCCTCTTCTTGCCAACTTACAGACCCAGGGCGGAGCCAACTGTCTGATCAGGCTTCAGCTCTCCTCTGGTCTACCTCTTTTTCCTATATGGTGTCCCTCCTTCTATCTGTCTCTGACCCCTTCTGCCCTGCCAGGCCTTACCCACCTCCCTCCTGCTGCTTCCTTCCCTCAGACATATCTCTCTCCTTCTCTCTCTCCTCCCCTGTATTATGTGAGCCAGGACTGTTCACAGTGAGACTGTGGGATAATGAAGCCCTTGACTGAACCACCCTGCAGGCCTACTTGTTGACTCTCTACCAAGGGTGTGAGCATGAACTCCTCTTAGCCCCCTTGCTTGTCTCTCCCACCGTCACGCCTCTGGAAGACTCATTGAAAATCTTTTCTCGAGGCATCGGAAATCTGAACACAACAACATTCCTCTAAATGTGTCCTAGACCATCCTAGGCCTCACTGCTGAGATGGATTCAGTTGATATGTCAACAGGTTTTATGAACTCCGTTCCACTGAACGGTGAGTTGCATTAGTTGTTGAGGTTCTCAACCCTTCGCCGCAAAATCTAAATCCATACACACACATATTTTAGCTCTCCTAACTTTTTTATGAGGCCCTACAAATGGAGCAGTGGGCGGTTTGGTTCTTGCGTGTCCGACCTCACTCCTACCTCACGCTGGTAGACACATTTACATCAAGCTCAAAGGAACTCAACATGGGAGCTGCTTTGATGCCTGGTGAACATCCAGATGCACAACTGGACAGGTGGCGGAGGACCAACACACAGCTCAGTAGCTAGCTAACACTCTGAAGATACACCACCCCGGGGTCCAGCTTAGACTCAAGGACACGTCAATGGAACCTATGAACAGGAGTATTTCCTGGGTCCGGTCATATGAACAGGGAAACTCAGGGCCCTAGTCGTAGCATGTAGTTATAGCATATAGCTAGTTAGTTAGAATTTGAATTCAAATGATCAGCCATTCATAATGCTGCAGTGGCATGATAGTGTTGCTGCCATGGCAAGCCTGCTCTAATTAAAGGAACACATCTGTAGCATACAGTCGGGTTATAAAAGATAATTATAGCATATAACTAGAGCTCAGAGCTTTTCCTGAGAGCTCATACAGCAAAAACTGGCCCTGCCTATAAGATCAGTGAGCAGCCCCCAACAAAACACACTCCAGACATTTTACATTATATCTAGCATAGACATAGCAAAAATAAAGGAAGAACTTGAGCAACTGAAGGATACGAAGTATATTGAAAGCAGGTGGTTCCACACAGGTGTGTTTCCTAAGATAACTAAGCAATTACCATCCCATCATGCTTAGGGTCATATATAAAAATGCCCATTATTCTGGCTACCCTGGCTAGAAGAAGAGATATCTGTGACTTGTGCTCCCATGGCACCTCTTGTTCTAGGTGTGTGTCACCCACTGTTTCCATTGCTCTGCCCATCAATCAACTGCATCTGCACTCAGAGATGGCCATATAAAACGCTGTGTGTGTGTGGGGGAAGGAATGTGGGGGTCGTGGAGGAGTGTGTGTGTGTGTGTGTGTGTGTGTGTGTGTGTGTGTGTGTGTGTCTCAGTTACCAGATCTCAACAAAAATGAACACTTATGGGAGATTCTGGAGCATGTTTTACCATCATCAACAAATGCAAGTATTGAAGCTGTTCTGGCTCGTGGTCGTGGAGGCCCAACGCCCTATTAATAAGACACTTTATGTTGGTGCTTCCTTTACTTTGGGCAGTTACCAGAACATTCTACATTCTTACTCCGTCTTTCAGTATCATCAGTAACCATCTGTCCTATGAGGAACTTTAAACTGTACATGTTGCACCACAGACACCCATCATTCCACTCAAGTGCATCCCTCAGGTTAATAAGAAGTCTGGTGCAATCTCAGACGTGTCATTAGGAGATTTCAGGTTAATAACATATCATTAAATGCAAGATAACTGAAAACTATGTCTCATCTCATAGCTAGACTAAAGACTATGTATCTGATGAAAAAAGTCCAATAGTATCTGATGAAACAAGAGATGTTACTGTGGTGTGATACTCAAGTGTGTTTTTCTACATGTGCTGCTATGGTCAATGACTATCATCATTCAATATACTGTATTTCAAACACCCCACTGACTATCATCATTCAATATACTGTATTTCAAACACCCCACTGACTATCATCATTCAATATACTGTATTTCAAACACCCCACTGACTATCATCATTCAATATACTGTATTTCAAACACCCCACTGACTATCATCATTCAATATACTGTATTTCAAACACCCCACTGACTATCATCATTCAATATACTGTATTTCAAACACCCCACTGACTATCATCATTCAATATACTGTATTTCAAACACCCCACTGACTATCATCATTCAATATACTGTATTTCAAACACCCCACTGACTATCATCATTCAATATACTGTATTTCAAACACCCCACTGACTACCATCATTCAATATACTGTATTTCAAACACCCCACTGACTATCATCATTCAATATACTGTATTTCAAACACCCCGATGACTATCATCATTCAATATACTGTATTTCAAACACCCCACTGACTATTATCATTCAATATACTGTATTTCAAACACCCCACTGACTATCATCATTCAATATACTGTATTTCAAACACCACACTGACTATCATCATTCAATATACTGTATTTCACACACCACACTGACTATCATCATTCAATATACTGTATTTCAAACACCCCACTGACTATCATCATTCAATATACTGTATTTCAAACACCCCACTGACTATCATCATTCAATATACTGTATTTCAAACACCCCACTGACTATCATCATTCAATATACTGTATTTCAAACACCCCACTGACTATCATCATTCAATATACTGTATTTCAAACACCCCACTGACTATCATCATTCAATATACTGTATTTCAAACACCCCACTGACTATCATCATTCAATATACTGTATTTCAAACACCCTGATGACTATCATCATTCAATATACTGTATTTCAAACACCCCACTGACTATCATCATTCAATATACTGTATTTCAAACACCCCGATGACTATTATCATTCAATATACTGTATTTCAAACACCCTGATGACTATCATCATTCAATATACTGTATTTCAAACACCCCAAGTGCAGCTGGCTTTCTACTATTTCACATCATTTTCTCACATGCAAGAAACACCCTGGATTGGTTGACTTGGTGCATGATGCAAACCTGCCAATCTAATCATAGGTTGCCCAAAGCCAGCCAAGCAAGTCTAGCTCAAAGCTAGCCCATAATCAGCCTAATGACAGCCCAAAGCTAACCCAAAGCTAACCCATAGTTCACCCTTAAGCTAACGCAAAGCTATCCCAAAACTAACCAGCCCAAATTAGCTCTATGCTCGGCTGGACTTGCTGAATGATATGAGGAGACATGATACGAGGAGACAGCCAGGGCAGTAACTCTGCATGTTAACAGTGTGAACATTGACACGTGCTGAGGCACAACGGCCAGTCAACACACACACACACACACACACACACACACACACACACACACACACACACACACACACACACACACACACACAGCATCAGCGAGACAGCCTCAGTCTGTCCTGCCTCCCCAGCTGTCTGTGGGGCTCAGGGACATCACAGAATCATACATATTTCTGCAAACACTATTGGAACCTCTGACAGATGAATTCTAAACATTGTCTCGTCTAGAGGCATTCAGAAATAGGAACTAAACACAGAGGGAAAAGCCTGAGTTGTGAATTGGCTTAATTTTAATGTGGGTAAGTGGACTTTGAGTACGCTAGCTCACTTTGTTACAAAATACCACATAATCTTAAACCATAGCCTTTGTTGTAGTCTTTATTTTTATTTATTCAACATCAAAGTAAACATTGGAGTTTAGCTAACAGAAAAGTGTGATACCTTATTAAACCTCTATGGGTCACCACCACATCGCACCTGCAATGAAGAAGAGGCAGCTCGCTTGCTCTCTCTCGCTCGCTCTCTCTCTCTATCGCCACACTGTGGTTCAATTCAGTCGGAAACGCCAGCATCCAATGTGTCAAAGTGGGCTCTTGAGCAATTACTGTTTGATCACAGGCAAGTTAGCCAAGACACACACACACACACACACACACACACACACACACACACACACACACACACAGTCTGTTTTAACGGTGGGGGAATTCACTGGGCATAATAACTCAGCTGGATGGTTTTTATGTGCCGTGCTTATGTTGGCAAAATGTCTCCCCCAAGAGCTTGGTGTGACGGCTCTGGGTTATCTTTTTAATTAACACGTAAGCCTGTTGATGTTAATTCATTAATTCATTGAAAACAGACTGATCATTCCCCACTAGAACAGATCAGACAGAAAATGAATGATGGATCCTAACCAGTCATGAGCGCAGCAGTTGAAATGTCTAGCATTTATTCTGGTTGTTTTTCCCTGAAATAAAATGTTTGGTTTTTAGGTAGCACTTTGTTCATTCCTTTAGTTGATCAAGCACATCAGGGAGTATGATATAGGATTTGGTGTTAAAAGAGTAAAGTAGAGTAAAAGAAGCAAAGTAAATGGCGGCTTGTCTTAGCATAAATAGGGTATAAAAATGACATAAATAGGGCATAAATAGGACATGAATAGGATATAATTAGGGCATAAATAGAATTAAATTGGACATAAATGGGACATAAATAGGACAAAATATGGCATAACTAAGACATAATAGAGCATAAATAGGACATAAATAGTATTATATTGGCCATAGGTAGGGCATCATTAGGACATAAACAGTATTATATTGGCCATAGGTAGGGCATCATTAGGACATAAATAGTATTATATTGGCCATAGGTAGGGCATCATTAGGACATAAATAGTATTATATTGGACATAGGTAGGGCATCATTAGGACATAAATAGGACATAAATAGTATTATATTGGACATAGGTAGGGCATCATTAGGACATAAATAGTATTATATTGGACATAGGTAGGGCATCATTAGGACATAAATAGTATTATATTGGCCATAGGTAGGGCATCATTAGGACATAAATAGTATTATATTGGCCATAGGTAGGGCATCATTAGGACATAAATAGGACATAAATAGTATTATATTGGACATAGGTAGGGCATCATTAGGACATAAATAGTATTATATTGGACATAGGTAGGGCATCATTAGGACATAAATAGTATTATATTGGACATAGGAAGGGCATCATTAGGACATAAATAGTATTATATTGGACATAGGTAGGGCATCATTAGGATATAAATAGTATTATATTGGACATAGGTAGGGCATCATTAGGACATAAATAGTATTATATTGGACATAGGTAGGGCATCATTAGGACATAAATAGTATTATATTGGACATAGGTAGGGCATCATTAGGACATAAATAGTATTATATTGGACATAGGTAGGGCATCATTAGGACATAAATAGTATTATATTGGACATAGGTAGGGCATCATTAGGACATAAATAGTATTATATTGGACATAGGTAGGGCATCATTAGGACATAAATAGTATTATATTGGACATAGGTAGGGCATCATTAGGACATAAATAGGACATAAATAGTATTATATTGGACATAGGTAGGGCATCATTAGGACATATATAGGACATAAATAGTATTATATTGGACATAGGTAGGGCATCATTAGGACATAAATAGTATTATATTGGACATAGGTAGGGCATCATTAGGACATATATAGGACATAAATAGTATTATATTGGACATAGGTAGGGCATCATTAGGACATATATAGGACATAAATAGTATTATATTGGACATAGGTAGGGCATCATTAGGACATAAATAGGCAAACGTGATATATTATGATGTCATTAACGTTCATAAATGGATGATTAGAAGGTCTTTTACTTTGTCAACATTTATTCAATCTGCCACAGACACTACAGACACTACGACGATACAGGTGCCACGGGCGCCGCAGACACCACATACACTACAGACGCTACATGTGCCACAGACACCACAGGCACCACAGACACCACAGATGCCGCATACGCTACAGATGCCACAGACACCGGCACCACAGACACCACCGGCACCACAGGCACCACAGTCATTACAGACATTACAGACACTACAGACACTACAGACACTACTTGAAGAGATGTCAGGTAGGTTATCCTTCATCCTTCTTGTACATTTTATACAAACGATTGGTACTTACTTCATGGGCTTGAACAGCGCCTGTCCGTAGTTATGGAAGGTCATGATGAGCTTCAGTTGAGTTCCTCCTGACTTCATGACTGTTTAGGGAAGAGACAAAGAGGTCAAATGTGAATTTACTGTATCATCTTGAGGTACAGAAACACACATCCACACAACCATACACGAGCACACACACGCAGGCACACACAAACGCAGGCACACACACACACACCAATGGCCACCCTTCCCCCACCCCACTAGGAATGTGACAAATTGAAACATTTTCTTAACTATTAAACAGCCGGTTTTAAGAAAAAGTATAAAATTCCACATGAATTCACAATGCAGAATATGTTCCTATCGCGTATGAGCACTAGGGGGCAATGAAGTTCTATGTCCCGCAGTAGGCTGAATCTCACATTTAACACTTGGATTAGGCCCTTTATCGTGGCCACTTGCTGTTGTGTTCGATAGTGATAATTAGAGACTGAAGGTGTTTTGGCCAAAATGAGCATTGAGACGATGCGTACTCGATTTCCCAACTGACACATCAATATTCCAGAAATATGAATCAATTTGCAATCATTGTCTTCCACGACCTGTCCAGTAGCAGTGTGTAGGTAAAATTACTGGGGAACCCAAGCCACCCCCCAAAGTGCTATATTACAACCTGTCCAGTAGCAGTGTGTAGGTAAAATTACTGGGGAACCCAAGCCACCCCCCAAAGTGCTATATTACAACCTGTCCAGTAGCAGTGTGTAGGTAAAATCACTGGGGAACCCAAGCCCCCCCCCCGCCCCCCAAAGAGCTATATTCCAACCTGTCCAGTAGCAGTGTGTAGGTAAAATTACTGGGGAACCCAAGCCACCCCCCAAAGAGCTATATTACAACCTGTCCAGTAGCAGTGTGTAGGTAAAATTACTGGGGAACCCAAGCCACCCCCCAAAGAGCTATATTACAACCTGTCCAGTAGCAGTGTGTAGGTAAAATCACTGTGGAAGCCAAGCCCCCCACCCAAAGAGCTATATTACAACCTGTCTGTTGTGATAATTGTGTTGTTTGGTTCATATGCCTTGACACTGTGATATACAGGCCTAAAGGCCGAGACAATAACAAGACACAGTGGCAGAATAAATTCAACCAAACCTTTCTTTCATCACAAAACCGGATAACATCCTCTGTCCAGTGAAGTCCACAAAGCATATTCCATGTACAGTAACAGATAGTTAGTTACATGACCCACAGCATGGTCAAGAAAGTTCATGTTTCTGACATTTTCAGACTTCTAAATAACTATTGATTTAGAACCACAGAGAGTTACTGTAAGTCACAAAGAAAACAGAAACTCCACTATTCCAGCACCATTTACACTTCAACATTTCAAATCACCTCTGCTTAGTCTAATACAGTGACAACTAAAAGATACCAAAAACTATTTAGTCCAATCAACGTAAGCTTAATATGATGCGGCTGTTCATGGTTCTGACTTCTATATGCGCGAGTGTGTGTGTGTGTGTGTGCGCGTTCGTGCAAGCAGAAAAACCCTACTTTTAGAGAAACGTCAATGCCATCCTCTCTTTGATGTTGATGAAACCTGTCTGTGTGTTTTCTTCACATTGACGTACCTAATACAAACGATTGGTAACACTTAGTGAATACCCTCTTCACCCTCTTCATAATGCATTATAAGCATTGTGAAGTGTTGTAAATGCACTTACAGTAATATGTGTCTTCATAGGAGGTCTTACCAAACTATTGCCTTCAGCTCTTTTCAGTGATCATATTCCAGTGATGTACAAATACATTATTATACAGGAAACAGTAGCTACTACACTTCAGCTGAATCCATGCATGGATCTCCTCCTTAATTGCAAAGAGAAGACTCAATAACCCTGTTAGAGGTGGACCAGGTTAGGCTGTACAGTAACTAGGAAACTCCAGACTACCCAGGAGGCTAGAAGTTGTCCAACTCCAAAACTCTCTCCGCCCGTGTAAAAGAACAGTACAATTACCTACGCCCATCTTTCCCTTCAGATCTGGCCGTAGCGCCGTCGCTCCGTTTCACGCAGAGGGAGTGGGCCAGGCTAAATCAGACACGCTCCAGACTCTGCCTGATTATCTGTCTAACAAAAGGCCTGAGAGGGGCTGTCTAAATGGCTTGTGTTTCTGTCATAATGGACAGGCTTTCAGGGGATTTGTCCATATATTACAGAGCATTAACTTGAGCATATTACACAACCCTGCAGCTCTGCCTAACCACAATGTAAACAAGCCCTGCAGTCTCCTCTTTCACTCTTTCTTTCTCCTTTGCTCTCACACTCACTTTATTTATATTTCTCTGTCTTTCTCTCTCAATCTCTCTTTATTTCTCTGTATTTCTCACTTAAACTCTGTCTTTCTTAAACTCTCTCTCTCCCAGCTAGGTCTCTCTCTCTTACTATTTCTCTCTTTTGTTATAGGGCAAGATGTATTAGATTTTCTGGTTGCTGGGTCATATTGATAGTGCTATCAGATAATCTAACATTAATCCTTTAGTTGTCTAAACACTTTGCCACCGTGACCTACCTCTATATAAAGCTTTCGAAAACTGCTTGTGACCCGCCCCCACAAACAAAACCATTGTGTGTAACTAGGACACTGATAATAAGCCGCGACCCGCGATCCAAAAGGAACTGGATGAGATGCACCAGCTGGGAAGCGCTGATCTAATCGACAAAACTCAAAAAGGTCATCCCTGATGAAACATTCAAATGAGATTCATGGTTCAAGTGGATTGAAACTAGGCCAGTGTTAGCATAGAGTAGCCTACAGTGTGAGTCACGGCCACCTGTAGTAGAAGCACTGCTATGCATTCCACAACGGTTATGATGGCCATCCATAGTGCTCTCTCTATCTGAGCATCCCTGAATTCATAAATGACAATGTATTTTTTTTTTTACAAAAGCTCCCTCTCGGTGGAACACTTCTGTATCATATTGATGAATGCGTTCTCTCTCTCTCTCTCTCTCTCTCTCTCTCCCTCTCTCTCAAACACACACACAGGCGTACACACGCACACACACACGCATGGTCACACACACACACGCACGCACGCACAAACACACACACACGCACACACACACCTGGGCCTCTGTAGATGTATGAGTTATGAGATGTTCTGCACACTGAGAAAAAGGTCATATCTTTACAGAGAGACAGGCTCAACCAAACATTATCAGCAGGAAAAATGCTGAAGTGGAAACTTTCCTCAATATCTGCACCCTGTGTTGTCTGTGTGGAGGTACAGTATACACACACACACACACACACACACACACACACACACACACTCACACACACACACACACACACACACTCCTCCACAACCCCCACATTGCTTCCCCTACACACACAGCGTTTTATATGGCCATCTCTGAGTGCAGATGCAGTTGATTGATGGGCAGAGCAATGGAAACAGTGGGTGACACACACCTAGAACAAGAGGTGCCATGGAGCATGAGTGATTACATCCTGTCCAGGAGTGATTGAGGAACTAATATCAATGCTGGAGGGAACTTTAATGGCGTGGTGCAGCGGTTCTTATTTTAGCCCTCGTCTTTGCATGCACACAAACATCAGCATAGACACGAGACTGTGTACGTATGTATCCCTCGCATGCAGGCACACACACACACCCACACAGCCACCCTGAGCCCCTTACACACACACAGGTTTATGATATGGCAGACCTCAGACTGGTGAGTGTACTTCATTGCAGCTGTAGCTCTCCAGTGGGAACAGTAGCAGTCACAGAGGTGGACACATTAAGCCTGCGACAGCCACATAATGTCACCTAAACACTCGGTATGATTGCTTTGAGGTCTGAAAGATTATTTTCCATAACCAAACTGTTTGACACAGAAGGATTGATGGTTTTTCATCTATTTTTCACTTCCTCTGAATGTATTTGCTATCTGTAACAAGGGCCTCAGGTAAAAATGAAGGGGGATTTAATTGAAACTCAGCATTGGGACAAAAGCACCGGATGTTGATTAAATGTGGCTTTCTATATAATGCCTTTACTTAAGTGTCTATGTGTGTATCATAGTTTTTTTTTCCCTCCCTCCCTCCCTCCCTCCCTCCCTCCTTCCCTCCCTCCCTCCCTCCCTCCCTCCCTCCTTCCCTCCCTCCCTCCCTCCCTCCTTCCCTCCCTCCCTCCCTCCCTCCCTCCCTCCCTCCCTCCCTCCCTCCCTCCCTCCTTCCCTCCCTCCCTCCCTCCCTCCTTCCCTCCCTCCCTCCCTCCCTCCCTCCCTCACTCCCTCCCTCCATCCACAACAGTCTCACAGAGATGCACTGCACAGTATTCTTGGTATTCTAGTTCATCCCAGACTCACCCACACTGGTGATCCTCTGGGTGACCAGATCCTTGAGCAGGGAGTCCAGGACAGGGTTGTGTCTGGAGTAGAGTTCGTAGCGGTTGATACCGATGTGGAAGCGAAGCCAGTTGGGGTAGGACTCGGCTGTCACCTCCCCTGTAGGGGGGTACTCCTCCTCTTCCACGTTAGCTTCATTGTGCCTAGTGGATGGAGAACAGAAGCGAGGGATGAGTTGTAGGAAAGGAGAAGAGGAGAGGAGCTCAACTGTCAATGCATTGTCTAATTCACTGCTACAGGTTTGGTAACAAAGATGACTGCTACAGCAGAGGAGGCTAGTGGGAGAAGCTATAGGAGGTTGGGCTCATTGTAATGGCTGGAATGGAATAAATGGAATGGTACCACATCAGACACATGGTAACAACGTGTTGGACTCCGTTCCATTGATTCCATTCCAGACATTACAATGATCCTGTCCTCCTACACTGTAGCTCCTCCCACCAGCCTCAGGTGTGTTCATAAGCCTCACAGTATTCTCCTGCATTAATGGGTGTGTTACAGGGTCTGCTTTGGGATTGGATGGATTTCAGATTTTTATGATGGTATCCAGGTTATCAAAAAGTTTCCTTAGAAATGTAATTAAGTCTAATCAAATGACATGAATTAAATCAAATATCACACCGGCCGTCAAAGTAGAGTCCTACATGCAATATCAAGGAAGCTGCCGCTTAATGAAGGTGTAAAATAGTGCTGTGATAAACAACACTATTTTGCTAAGCAAACCTCAAGCCAATGTTTATGATGTAACCACCATATATGGCAATCACATCATCATAAAATAAATTGGAGAGACTCACCATTGAAATTCAATCAATATGTTGTTTACACATGATTGAACATAAACAGCATCGTTATTGAAGTCATACATTGGCTACAGTCAAATCAAATAACCTAACATCTATGCCTACAGTGTTGGTTGAATACAGGACACATATCTGTGGCCAAACTCTCTTTTCTTAATTAAGTTGTTACATTGTAATAACACAATAAGTATGAAAATAGTATTCCTACCCCCACATGCTTAGGAGATCATTAGATATTAGAGTAAACCACGGCAGAATAAAATAGGTAAGTAGCCTACAGGTGCAGAGGGCAGAGGGGTGCTCAGAAGACCACCACAGTTCAGATCAAAAGAAAGGATGGATAGATAGTTTATTCACTACACAACGGTAGAGGTGGAGAGGAAGAGTTGAATAGAGAGATTGGATTGTCTTCCAGTTAACGATCTCCCCATAGAATGGAGAGAGTGTGAGGAGAAATTATGATAGATAGATGGATGGAGAGAGATAGCAGTAGAGAATAAAGAATGGGTTTACATGCATGACTACCACTTTGCAGTAGGTGCAATGAATAGTGTATGGACAATAAGTCATGTATATATAGTCATGTAGCCTTTAAGCTACGGGGTGTAGTGGATAGCAAGCAGAGATACACTGACTGATGTTCAGTTCAAGTATCTGGACAAGTGGACCATTAGTTATTAATATCACTTTTGTATTAATTTAATTAAAACAGTGAAAGCCAGGGAGGAAGTCAATTTAAGTAACGGTTGCTTGAGGGTAATAATCAATTTATGGCACTATACACCTGTCACCTTGATTTCTTATAAGGTGATACGCCTGATTCATTTGATCCCCAGCTTACCATTCTTGATTCCCCGCTGCTTTCGGATATAACCTGATGTCAGTATTGACGTTGAACAAGGTGTCGTCGTCTGTGAGGGTCGGCAGGTCCGTCTTGTATAAAGGATGCTCGAACAGAGACGGCAGCCGGAAGATACCGGGCGCAGCAACGGTCTTACCCCGGCTGGCGTCTCTGATGAGCGGCTTCTGGTTATCCGCTGCCCCGTCGTACTGTTTCATTCGTTTGAAAGACTCCGCTCTCTCCCCAGCGGCAGGGATTTTTTCCAGGGAATGGGACGTGAGGTTTGAGCTCGGCTCGTTGCTAAAATCTTGCAGGATTCTCAGCGTGTGTTTGTTAGGCCAGCCCGGTTCCGCCACCGACCTAGCGCGTTGCTTCCCCCAGCTCCCGGCCTCCTCGCTCGGGTTGTGAGTGCACTGGCAGCCACCGTTGCCGGTTTCCGGTCCCGCCGCTCGCTTCTCTAGTTTTGGGAGCAAGTCTATCATAATGTGCATGGTGCACGCCACCAAAAACACCATGAGTATCAAAACTCGAAATTTACGAAACAGTATCATCTTGATCATTTTGTACAGGATTCACTTCTAAGTAGTTGTTGTTATATCACTAAACCATAAAAGCAGCGCACAACACCGATATATATAAAAAAGTATAGTACATGTGAAATATGGAGCAAAAACCCAATGTAGATAATTTTGATATTTTTTCTGGTCATTCCAAACATAATCCGTGTTATATCAGAAACTCCATGTTTACGCACAGAGCGCTGGTCTTTTAGAAAAGACTGGATTATTCATATTCAACCAGATGGACATGCCGACTCATTGCGGAGAGCAGGCACCTTAAAGCAAATAGGTCTGTGGCTATTCTGAATACGGCACAAAACAATATCTAATCGTAATAGCAGTGAACAGTTTAGGGAATTTTAAACGTGTTTTAGCACAATTGCGTTGCGAAAGCACTGTTCCATCCTCAGAACATGCAATGCTGAGCATAAAAACGTGTCAATGCTGTCCAATCGTCATTTTTGTTAAAAGTCCGAGGGACAGTCTTTATTCAATTTCAGATTAAAAAATGTAGCCACCGTCCTTGTAGGAAATAGCAACAGGCACAAAAAAATGCGTTAAAGAAAAGCAACGCAAGAAAATCGACGAGATTTTAAAAAAAACATGTGATGCTTTGTCAGCTGAAGATACCTGGATGCAAGACTAGGCCAGATCCTGTCAAAAATATAAATCTCCCGTCTCCGTCTTTCCGTTCAAGGAACAGCAGAGCCAGTAGGCTACACCGCTTGGCAGGTGCAGAGATTTTCGCTTCCACTTGTCCCGTGGCTGTTATACTTCTCATTCGAACTAGTATCGTGCTCTTACTGGGTGGGTGTGTTAAATATTATGATCAAACCCGTCTGAGCCCAGCCTCGCCGGCGTCATAGGGAAGAGATTGGCTGCGTCTACATGCAAACAGCGATAGTGACATAAAAAGAGAGAGAGCTTCAGAAAGCGTGTTGGAACGATATACTGTAAACCTGGCTGCAACTCTCCATAGCGCAAGAAGAGGGCGTCTTCTATTTCTAATCGCAATACTGCTATGTACCACTGTGCAGTCGACCAGACCCTGCGCCAGGATAAAGGGGGAAGTTGAAATCGGTGAAGGGGCACACTTTTGGGGTGTTCTTGCATTTGAATCATATTAAATTCGGCTTATTTCACGCTATACCACAATACACATAAAATTCAAATGTCGAGGATCCGAGATCATTGATTGAGTGCTTTTGAAGTGACAGGCTACATATTTCTCTCCAACCTCTCTCCGCTGCGCTGTATCAGTACAATGGAAAGCGCCCTGCACACTAAAGCAAGGCCGTTTTGGTAATGAATAGGCTGCAAGATAGATAGGGTAAATCACCTATGACAAACAGCTGATGTGAATGCAGCCATACATACAGCTGTTTTACCAAAATTCAAACAAAAATACTGCAATACAAACGAGTGAAGGAAAACAGAACAACAGTACCAAGTAAGCCTAGTAAACAAAATATCAGATAAATAAAGGAATGACACAATCTACACTGAACAAATATATAAACACAACATGTAAACTGTTGGTCCCATGTTTCATGAGCTGAAATAAAAGTTTCATACACACAATAAGCGTATTTCTCTCATATTTTGTTCACAAATGTGTTTATATACCTGTTAGTGAGCATTTCTTCTTTGCCAAGATAAACAATCCGCCTGACAGGTGTGGCATGTCAAGAAGCTGATTAAAGAGCATGATCATTACACAGGTGCACCTTGTGCTGTGGAAAATAAAAGGCCATTCTAAAATGTGCAGTTTTGTCACACAACACAATGCCACAGATGTTGAATGTTTTGAGGGAGCGTGCAATTGGCATGCTGACTGCAGGAATGTCAACCAGAGCTGTTGGCAGATAATTGAATGTTAACTTCTCAAACATAAGCCGCCTCCAACGTCATTTTAGAGAATTTGGCAGGAAGTCCAACTGGCCTCATAACCTCAGACCATGTGTATGGAGTTGTGTGGGCGAGTGAGTTGCTGATGTCAACATTGTGAACAGAGTGCCCCATGGTGGCGGTGGGGTTATGGTATGGGCAGGCATAAACTACGGACAACGAACACAATTGCATTTTATCGATTGGCAATTTGAATGCACAAAAATACTGTGATGAGATCCAGAGGCCCATTGTGATGCCCATTGTTTAAGGTATCTGTAACCAACAGACACATATCTGTGTTCTCAGTTATGTGAAATCCATAGATTAGGGCCTAATGATTTTTTTTTTAATTCACTGATTTCTTCATATTGTTGTTCAATATATATTTAGCCTAGTTACATTAGCAGTAAACAAAAGGCAAATGGAGATCCACATAACAAAAACAGAGCCTACAGGCTAGTGACATGTAGCCATGCACAGCTATCTTGCTAAACAAATAGGTGAATAGGCCCAAACATGGAAAACCAGGCTGCTCATGAGTAAAGCTACGTGTTTGATATGGCACAATAGACTTCTGTGGATTAAATTCAATCCATGTAATCAATTAAGCAATGCCAGCCTACCATAAACACGTATCCAACAGGTATAGTTTACAATCACAGAAACCAATAGGCACCAAGAAAACCATTATAGAATGTATCTATTTCTATGAAGAAACACCAATATGTAGCTCTACACAGGGGCGTCATTTGGGTTCTTGCATTGGAATTATATTGAATTCTGCAGTAACTGAATATCCCAGACACCCTCTTCCTATGAACCCGTTGCTATTAAATTAACGTTTTTGGACAGAAAACCGGTGGCTAGGCCACTAGCGTAGGATTCCAGGCTAACTTGGGCTCCAAGATTATCAGGAACAGTAGGAGGCGGAGGGGGCTGTGGAGCCAGCATCCTGGCGGCACTTGTGGAAGGATGGGTGGGCTCTGCATGGGGAGCTAGATGGAGCTAGGCAGCATCATAGCTGCTGGGCTTGGCAGTGGCCTCTGTGGTTTGATGCCTTTGATTTGAAGGCCTATAAAATGTGCAGTTCGGAGCGGGATGATTGTTAGGCCCGATTATGTATTTTTGCGCATAAGCTTATTAGCTAGCCAATGTCGCCATGACATCACCTACATAAATGATCGTGGATTTCTATTGGAGAAGCAGTTTGAGCTTATCTTCATACTGTACTGTCTTTTGTGAAGCAGCTTCAACAGTAATCTTGACCCCGCCCTTATGAATCAAAATCAAATATTACAGGCAGAGGAGTATCACGTTATTCACTTACAGTAGCCTACCACAATTCAGAAGTGTTTTCCCCCACTTTTTAGGAAACCCAAAGAAGTCATACCAAACCATCCCAGTGGCTTTCCATAACCTATCCCCTACACACAGCCCCTCTGTCCATGGTGCTGGGGCAGCGGAGATACAGTTTTTGCGCCAACCTTTCATTCAATTATTTGAACTTTTTTGCTGTTTTTATGTAACGACATAAAACTAAAACTGAGGGGCTCAAGTTTCAAATGAGAGGGCTAAGTCCCCCTTTTCCCCCTCATGGAGCCGGGCCCACAGTCGACACTGATGCTCTGAAGCCTATAATATAGGAAACCTTGTGGACTTGGTCCATTAGACTACATCAACTGCAGGCCTAGACACCACTGGAGCATGCTGGTCCAACTTGGTGGATACACTTGACGTGCAGTTGCACATACCCATACGCCATGACATGAAGCTACATTCTTAGAGAGAAGGATTCCGAAAGGCATCTTCAGCTGTCCCAACAGGAAAAACAACCCTTTTTGATTCCAGGTAGAACCCTCTTGGGTTCCTCTGTGGAAAGAGTTCTACCTGGAACCAAAAGGGTTCTACCTGGAACCAAAAACAGTTCTTCAAAGAGTTCTCCTAACCTTTTAGGTTCAAGATAACTCCTTTTTTGGCAAGCCCATGTCCCCACTCCCCTCTGTGTCTGTGTGTCTGTATCTGTGTCTGTGTCTGTCTGTGTGTCTGTCTGTGTGTCTGTCTGCAGGGGTGCATTAGGACCAGAAATTAGCCCTAATATTTTTAATACATCATCCTATACACCATTATTAGCCAAATAAAGATCATTTTGTGAAAGAAAAACAAGTTAGATAGGCCCACTGGATTAAAATGGACCAGCTCACATGGCATTTGCCCAAAATGCCAGATGGCCAGTCTGCCCGTCTGCCCGTCTGTCCGTCTGTCCGTCTGTCTGTCTGTCTGTCTGTGATTAACTGTCTGAAGATGATGGGCTATGATAGGCACTATACCTAATCTCTGTACTTAACCCAAAGACTTCAATACTGGATCTCATTAATATAAGGATCTCATTAATGCATATGAATGTGTTGTGATGGCTGTTATGCATCAACAGCTTGAATACCTCCTTCTGAAAGTGAATGATAACAATAACTATCTGTTGTGAGAAAATGAGACAAACATTTCATTACGACAGCAAAAAAAACATGCAATTATTACATGCTGCAACAAGAGCTAGCCTGGCACCTAAAGCGCTCGCATTTCCATCCCAAATGGCACCCTATTAGCTAGTGCACTACCTCCATAGGGCTCTGGTCAAAAGTAGTGCACTATGTAGGGAATAGAGTGCCATTTGGGATGTAAGCAGAGGAAGAGGATTAAATGAATAACCGCTTAAGTGCCTTGGAGTTTATTCAATCTGCCAATTATAGGCCTTTTGACTGGCTAAATATACAACACACTCCTCATGCAGAAAATCTATTTACCTCGTCATGTGCCACACAGGTTCAACCGTGTGGGATGCACAGCAATGTGGAGCAATAAACATGAACTATCTATGGGCGAGAATGTCTACCGCTTAAAACATTACTGTAAAATAAATAGAAATGATGGGGAATACATATGATGTGAAATGGAGGGGAGGGAGGGGTTTGTGTGTGTATGTGTGTGTGTGTGTGTGTGTGTGTGTGTGTGTGTGCGTGTGTGTGTGTGTGTGTGTGTGTGTGTGTGTGTGTGTGTGTGTGTGTGTGTGTGTGTGTGTGTGCACGTGTGTGTGTGTACACTATGCTTCTGAAGGCACCACTAACTGGGACAGAATGGAAGAGTTTCACTTGGCTTCTGTCTCTTGTCCCAGAGGCATTTGTGTTCAAGTTCATGCCCCTGCCAGATTTGCACATCTAAATAAATAAAATAGGATCTTAAAGCTAACAAGTAAACAAATTGTTCTCCCCAAAGGCGAGCCTGCTGTCCCAATTCATCTTGTGTTTCCAGACAAAACAATTTGGCATGAACAGACGTCTGAGAATCCACTGATGCTAAGCTCTAAGTGTAAAGGTAGTCAATGCCCCAGCTCGCATCAATATGCAATTGGTTCTGACTGACAGAGAGAGAGAGAGAAACATGTAATGTGTTATTACATCTGAGAAACAATGCTCATTTCAAAGCAGTAGGAACCAGTCTGAACATGTCGTTTTTGAGGACATACATAGTTGATTTCAGCCCTGTACACTTTCTGCATACAAATGGAAGAGAAAATACAATTTCAAGAACAAAGGACATTATGATACATTATAATGCTTCATTTGGCATTACACAGCCTGTTCATAATGCTTCATTTGGCCTTACACAGCCTGTTCATAATGCTTAATTTGGCCTTACACAGCCTGTTCATAATGCTTCATTTGGCCTTACACAGCCTGTTCATAATGCTTCATTTGGCCTTACACAGCCTGTTCATAATGCTTAATTTGGCCTTACACAGCCTGTTCATAATGCTTCATTTGGCCTTACACAGCCTGTTCATAATGCTTCATTTGGCATTACACAGCCTGTTCATAATGCTTCATTTGGCATTACACAGCCTGTTCATAATGCTTCATTTGGCCTTACACAGCCTGTTCATAATGCTTCATTTGGACTTACACAGCCTGTTCATAATGCTTCATTTGGCCTTACACAGCCTGTTCATAATGCTTCATTTGGCATTACACAGCCTGTTCATAATGCTTCATTTGGCCTTACACAGCCTGTTCATAATGCTTCATTTGGCATTACACAGCCTGCTCATTATGCTTTATGCATGTAGTTACAGGGTTATAAGCAGTTATTAAAGCCTGTTGTACATTATAATGCATTATGCGTAATATACAGTTGAAAACTGAAGTTTACATACACTTAGGTTGGAGTTATTAAAACGTGTTTTTCAACCACTCCACAAATTTCTTGTAAACAAACTATTGTTTTGGCAAGTTGGTTAGGACATCTACTTTGTGCATTGTTCCAACAATTGTTTACAGATTATCACTGTATCACAATTCCACAGATTCAGAAGTTTACATACACTAAGTTGACAGTGCCTTTAAACAGCTTGGAAAATTCCAGAAAATTATGTCATGGCTTTAGAAGCTTCTGATTGGCTAATTTACATATTTTTTGTCAATTGGAGGTGTACCTGTGGATGTATTTCAAGGCCTACCTTCAAACTCAGTGCCTCTTTTCTTAACATCATGGGAAAATCAAAAGAAATCAGCCAAGACCTCAGAAAAAATATTATAGACCTCCACAGGTCTGGTTCATCCTTGGGAGCAATTTCCAAACGCCTGAAGGTACCACGTTCATCTGTACAAAAAATAGTACTCAAGTATAAACACCATGGGACCACGCTGCCGTCATACCGCTCAGGAAGGAGACGCGTTCTGTCTCCTAGAGTTGAACGTACTTTGGTGCAAAAAGTGCAAATCAATCCCAGAAAACTGCAAAGGACCTTGTGAAGATGCTGGAGGAAACAGGTACAAAAGTTTATATATCCACAGTACAACAAGTCCTATATCAACATAACCTGAAAGGCTGCTCAGCAAGGAAGAAGCCACTGCTCCAAAACCGCCATAAAACAGCCAGACTACGGTTTGCAACTGCACATGGGGACAAAGATCGTACTTTTTGGAGAAATGTCCTCTGGTCTGATGAAACAAAAATAGAGCTGTTTGGCCATAATCACCATCGTTATGTTTGGAGGAAAAAGGGGGAGGCTTGCAAGCCGAAGAACACCATCCCAACCGTTGGGATGGTGGGGGTGCTTTGATACAGGAGGGACTGATGGGACTGAAGTGGGGGTTCTTGGCTACAGGAGGGACTGGTGCACTTCACAAAATATATGGCATCATGAGGATGAAACATTTTGTGGGTATATTGAAGCAACATCTCAAGACATCAGTCAGGAAGTTGAAGCTTAAATGTTGAGTTTAAATGTATTTGGTTAAGGTATATGTAAACTTCCGACTTCATCTGTATGGCATAATTATAAAATATGGCATAAGGCATATTTATAATGCATCATGACAAGGGTCTTCATCATACAAAGAGTAACTACCATTCCCTGTGGATTGTTCAATACAGTCTACCTCTATTACAAAGAAAGCAAAATTCTATGCACTGGAATCTGATTAAAAGGACAAAGTTATTGTCTGTTGTATGAATAGCTTTATTGGTGGCCAGGTACTAATGTCAAGCAACAAAGGATTTGGGTAATATGAATCATGTGTTTTAAAGGGGGAAATCTGGGATTCAAGCAACAAAGGTTTTGGGTAATATGAATCATGTGTTTTAAAGGGGACAATCTGGGATACAAGCAACAAAGGATTTGGGTAATATGAGTCATGTGTTTTAAAGGGGGCAATCTGGGATTCAAGCAACAAAGGATTTGGGTAATATGAATCATGTGTTTTAAAGGGGACAATATGGGATTCAAGCAACAAAGGTTTTGGGTAATATGAATCATGTGTTTTAAAGGGGACAATCTGGGATTCAAGCAACAAAGGTTTTGGGTAATATGAATCATGTGTTTTAAAGGAGGCAATCTGGGATTCAAGCAACAAAGGAGTTGGGTAATATGAATCATGTGTTTTAAAGGAGGCAATCTGGGATTCAAGCAACAAAGGAGTTGGGTAATATGAATCATGTGTTTTAAAGGAGGCAATCTGGGATTCAAGCAACAAAGGAGTTGGGTAATATGAATCATGTGTTTTAAAGGAGGCAATCTGGGATTCAAGCAACAAAGGAGTTGGGTAATATGAATCATGTGTTTTAAAGGAGGCAATCTGGGATTCAAGCAACAAAGGAGTTGGGTAATATGAATCATGTGTTTTAAAGGGGACAATCTGGGATTCAAGCAACAAAGGATTTGGGTAATATGAATCATGTGTTTTAAAGGGGGCAATCTGGGATTCAAGCAACAAAGGTTTTGGGTAATATGAATCATGTGTTTTAAAGGGGGCAATCTGGGATTCAAGCAACAAAGGAGTTGGGTAATATGAATCATGTGTTTTAAAGGAGGCAATCTGGGATTCAAGCAACAAAGGTTTTGGGTAATATGAATCATGTGTTTTAAAGGGGGCAATCTGGGATTCAAGCAACAAAGGAGTTGGGTAATATGAATCATGTGTTGTAAAGGGGGCAATCTGGGATTCAAGCAACAAAGGAGTTGGGTAATATGAATCATGTGTTTTAAAGGGGGCAATCTGGGATTCAAGCAACAAAGGAGTTGGGTAATATGAATCATGTGTTGTAAAGGGGGCAATCTGGGATTCAAGCAACAAAGGAGTTGGGTAATATGAATCATGTGTTTTAAAGGAGGCAATCTGGGATTCAAGCAACAAAGGATTTGGGTAATATGAATCATGTGTTTTAAAGGGGGCAATCTGGGATTCAAGCAACAAAGGAGTTGGGTAATATGAATCATGTGTTTTAAAGGGGGCAATCTGGGATTCAAGCAACAAAGGATTTGGGTAATATGAATCATGTGTTTTAAAGGGGGCAATCTGGGATTCAAGCAACAAAGGAGTTGGGTAATATGAATCATGTGTTGTAAAGGGGGCAATCTGGGATTCAAGCAACAAAGGAGTTGGGTAATATGAATCATGTGTTTTAAAGGGGGCAATCTGGGATTCAAGCAACAAAGGAGTTGGGTAATATGAATCATGTGTTGTAAAGGGGGCAATCTGGGATTCAAGCAACAAAGGAGTTGGGTAATATGAATCATGTGTTTTAAAGGAGGCAATCTGGGATTCAAGCAACAAAGGATTTGGGTAATATGAATCATGTGTTTTAAAGGGGGCAATCTGGGATTCAAGCAACAAAGGAGTTGGGTAATATGAATCATGTGTTTTAAAGGGGGCAATCTGGGATTCAAGCAACAAAGGATTTGGGTAATATGAATCATGTGTTTTAAAGGGGGCAATCTGGGATTCAAGCAACAAAGGAGTTGGGTAATATGAATCATGTGTTGTAAAGGGGGCAATCTGGGATTCAAGCAACAAAGGAGTTGGGTAATATGAATCATGTGTTTTAAAGGAGGCAATCTGGGATTCAAGCAACAAAGGATTTGGGTAATATGAATCATGTGTTTTAAAGGAGGCAATCTGGGATTCAAGCAACAAAGGTTTTGGGTAATATGAATCATGTGTTTTAAAGGAGGCAATCTGGGATTCAAGCAACAAAGGATTTGGGTAATATGAATCCTGTGTTTTAAAGGGGGCAATCTGGGATTGAAGCAACAGCAAAGCGAGCACCCCACCACTTGTTGTGTTTAAGAGTTGATGGACGGGGTTGGATACATGTAACCACTCTCAAATACATAGACAGAGCTATAGATGCAAGGATCCATGAAATCAAAATGTAAAAGTAAAAAAAGATATATTATGTACCAATCCCAGATTGTCTGTTTAATAAAAGGGTAGAGACTGAAGTCATGAGAGGAAGCAGAAGAACATCAGAGGTGCCTTTCAAAAGCCTTAAATGTCTTTGTGATTTATAGTCATTCTTCATATCTGTACTCTTCTTGTGACAAGGAAGTGGAATTCATTATTTTATTCAGCTAGGTAGACACCCACTGAGCAGGTATAGAAATGACATCTATAATAAACTGTAATCGTTATCACCCTCGGGCTATTCATTCCAGGACCATGATTGTGTATGTTGGAAGGGAGAAATGTATTCTTTTTATAGCACGTCTTGGAAAATATTTAATACACGTGGAATGACTTCAGGTTGACATATGAAACAAGTGAAGTTATTCATAACACACACACACACACACACACACACACGCAACACACACACACACACACATACACACACATACAAACACACGCACGGCTTCAGAAAGTATTCACATCCCATTACTTTTTCCCCATTTTGGAATTCTGAAAGAATTTCTCCTTTCAGTAGGACAATAACCTAAAACACAAGGCCAAATCTACACTGGAGTAGCTTACCTAGAAGACAGTGAATGTTCCAGAGTGGCCGAGTTACAGTTTTGACTTAAATCTGAAAATATATGGCAAGACTTGGAAATGGTTGTCTAGCAATGATCAACAACCAATTTGACAGCTTGAAGAATTTTGAAAAGAGTAATGGGCAAATGTTGCCAATCCAGGTGTGGAAAACTGTTAGAAACTCATCCAGAGAACTCACAGCTGTAATTGCTGCCAAAGGTGCATCTACAAAGTATTGACTCAGTGGTGTGAATTCTTAAGTACATTGCCCTAGGTTGGTGGCCTTTAACGCCTAAGAGACGGGGTGACCTCAGACAGGCATAGTTACCCTCGGCGGGACTGGAATTATTCCCACCATTGCCTGGTTGGAGCTGAAGAGCTGGAGGACTCAATCTCTCTCAGTTTCTGTACAAAAATAAAAGAATAAGGGAGGGAACACACACAAACACTCTTTTTCAGTAGAAATTGGAAAATGTAAGAAGGGAGAAATCATTGCATATTTCAGATTCTAGACATTGGTCTGTCCAACTTTGGCTATATACACAGAGGAGTGTGGGTGTGACTGAGGCAGCAGTGCTCATCTTGCCCCGAGGGCTGAGCTGGACTGTTGTAGACTGACTGAAGGGGATAAGATTGTATGTATGCTCAATGTAGAATGTTGAATTGGACCTCTTTGGCTCAATAGAATGGTTAATTAATTATTGTTTTAAAAGGTGGGACTGAGCGCGAGGTTCTTTGCGAGCGTACTTATATAGTTTTCTAAACCAAGTTTGTTTGTGTGTGTGTGTGTGTGCTTGCATGGGGGTCTGTCTGTCAGCCCGTCCGTTTTACTGTGTCTGCTTTACTGTGGGTCGATGATAGGTGGTGCATTCTGTTCATTCTGCTAACCTCTGAAACAGCTCCCATTCAACAAACTGAACACATCAGTCTGCACAGGTGTCTGTAGAGCATTCACTGCAATATGAAAGCATTTATAAGAAATGACACAAAACAAGTCTACATCACAAGCAGTGACAGGTAAATATGATGCATATTGCAATACTCAAAGAGGTCGGTAAAGAAAAGACTGAAAGACAGACAGAGTCCATCTATTCTGTGTCTTCTGATAGCAGTCTGAAGGGGACCTTGGAGGAGTGACGACGACTGTGTCTGTCTGCTAACCAGGGCATTGTGGGTATGATGGATGCATGAGGCATCATCACTCCAGCTCTCAGCTAGAGATGATAGATAGATCTGGACGGATGATATAAGTGATGTGTTATTGACATGTGTTGTCTTGTGTGTTTTGTGTGTGTGTGTGTGTCTCTGCGTGCATGCGTGCATGTGTGTGTGTCTGTGTGTGTGTGCGTGTGTGTGTGTGCATTGATTTGAGCTATGTCACTCTCCCTGTAGGAACCAACGCCTTGCACATACTTGAAGAGAACCAAGGACATCACACCCTAGTTCCCCCTCACATACTAACTGTGCACGCCAGGCAATATTCACAGCAATTCTATCATTACAAAAAACATAACCCAGAGAGCAGGTGTCTTTACCTATAGTTGCTTACCAGTTACTCTGCTCTGTGAAATCAATGACATACAGTCAATTCATGCTCTTTGTGCTGTGAGAATGTGGGCTGATGCATAGAAGGTCTGCGTCCCAAATGGCACCCTATTCCCTATAAAATAAATTGCATTACGTTTCACCAGAGCCTTATGGGCCCTGCTCAAAACATAGGGAATAGGGTGCAGTTTGGGATGCACACAACGTTCCCAAAGTAATGTACAGTGCAGACAAACAAATTGATCTATAAAAGAAACACCTACGTTTAAAGTGAGAAGTAGGCATTGGTCTGAAGTAAGAAAAAAAAGAAAGAAAACTCACATGAGCACCACAATGTCTACTCCACCCATGCTCTACCAAGGTTTTCCAGCACCACAATGTCTACTGCACCCATGCTCTACCAAGGTTTTCCAGCACCACAATGTCTACTCCACCCATGCTCTACCAAGGTTTTCCAGCACCACAATGCCTACTCCACCCATGCTCTACCAAGGTTTTCCAGCACCACAATGTCTACTCCACCCATGCTCTACCAAGGTTTTCCAGCACCACAATGCCTACTCCACCCATGCTCTACCAAGGTTTTCCAGCACCACAATGTCTACTCCACCCATGCTCTACCAAGGTTTTCCAGCACCACAATGTCTACTGCACCCATGCTCTACCAAGGTTTTCCAGCACCACAATGTCTACTCCACCCATGCTCTACCAAGGTTTTCCAGCACCACAATGCCTACTCCACCCATGCTCTACCAAGGTTTTACAGCACCACAATGTCTACTCCACCCATGCTCTACCAAGGTTTTCCAGCACCACAATGCCTACTCCACCCATGCTCTACCAAGGTTTTCCAGCACCACAATGCCTACTCCACCCATGCTCTACCAAGGTTTTCCAGCACCACAATGTCTACTGCACCCATGCTCTACCAAGGTTTTCCAGCACCACAATGTCTACTCCACCCATGCTCTACCAAGGTTTTCCAGCACCACAATGCCTACTCCACCCATGCTCTACCAAGGTTTTCCAGCACCACAATGTCTACTGCACCCATGCTCTACCAAGGTTTTCCAGCACCACAATGTCTACTCCACCCATGCTCTACCAAGGTTTTCCAGCACCACAATGCCTACTCCACCCATGCTCTACCAAGGTTTTCCAGCACCACAATGTCTACTCCACCCATGCTCTACCAAGGTTTTCCAGCACCACAATGCCTACTCCACCCATGCTCTACCAAGGTTTTCCAGCACCACAATGCCTACTCCACCCATGCTCTACCAAGGTTTTCCAGCACCACAATGTCTACTCCACCCATGCTCTACCAAGGTTTTCCAGCACCACAATGCCTACTCCACCCATGCTCTACCAAGGTTTTCCAGCACCACAATGTCTACTCCACCCATGCTCTACCAAGGTTTTCCAGCACCACAATGCCTACTCCACCCATGCTCTACCAAGGTTTTCCAGCACCACAATGCCTACTCCACCCATGCTCTACCAAGGTTTTCCAGCACCACAATGTCTACTCCACCCATGCTCTACCAAGGTTTTCCAGCACCACAATGTCTACTCCACCCATGCTCTACCAAGGTTTTCCAGCACCACAATGTCTACTCCACCCATGCTCTACCAAGGTTTTCCAGCAACACAATGTCTTCTCCACCCATGCTCTACCAAGGTTTTCCAGCACCACAATGTCTACTGCACCCATGCTCTACCAAGGTTTTCCAGCACCACAATGTCTACTCCACCCATGCTCTACCAAGGTTTTCCAGCACCACAATGCCTACTCCACCCATGCTCTACCAAGGTTTTCCAGCACCACAATGCCTACTCCACCCATGCTCTACCAAGGTTTTCCAGCACCACAATGCCTACTCCACCCATGCTCTACCAAGGTTTTCCAGCACCACAATGCCTTCTCCACCCATGCTCTACCAAGGTTTTCCAGCACCACAATGTCTACTCCACCCATGCTCTACCAAGGTTTTCCAGCACCACAATGCCTACTCCACCCATGCTCTACCAAGGTTTTCCAGCACCACAATGTCTACTCCACCCATGCTCTAACAAGGTTTTCCAGCACCACAATGCCTACTCCACCCATGTTCTACCAAGGTTTTCCAGCACCACAATGTCTACTCCACCCATGCTCTACCAAGGTTTTCCAGCACCACAATGTCTACTCCATGTGAATGTGTATGCAGGTTTCTTTGTCACGCCCTGACCTTAGTTATCTTTGTTTTCTTTATATTTTTGGTTAGGTCAGGGTGTGACATGGGTGAATATATGTTTTTGTCCTATCTAGGGGTTATGTATGTTTATGGGGTTGGGACCAGTCTAGGGGTTTTTGTATGTCTATGGTTGCCTAGATTGGTTCTCAATTAGAGGCAGCTGTTTATCGTTGTCCCTGATTGAGAGCCATATTTAGGTAGCCTGGGTTTCACTGTTGTTCTGTGGGTGATTGTTTCCTGTGTCAGTGTTTGTGCCACACGGGACTGTTTTGTTTATCTTCACTTTGTTATTTTGTATTCTGTCGTGTTCAGTTTATACTGTTAAAACATGGACACTTACCACACTGCGTATTGGTCCGATCCTTGTTACTCCTCTTCAGACGAAGAGGACGATATCCGTTACATTCTTAGGATTCAAACCTTCTCAAACATTCTAATTCATACTCTTAGAGGAGGGGCTCCCACAATAACGTGATTTGTACCCCATACAGATTAAAGTATTGGATTCTTCACACACCACACTAATCCCATTCCACTAATCCTTTTCTACCTTTTTTAATTATATGAAAGCAAGCTTTGCTAATATACTTACAAGACCATCATGCTTGATTGAGATAGCCCTGGGGCGGCAGGCCTAGTGGTTAGAGCGTTGGACTAGTAACCGGAAGGTTGCAAGCTCAAACCCCCGAGCTGACAAGGTACAAATCTGTCGTTCTGCCCCTGAACAGCCAGTTAACCCACTGTTCCTAGGCCGTCATTGAAAATAAGAATTTGTTCTTAACTGACTTGCCTAGTTAAATAAAGGTAAAAACAATAAATAAATGCAAAAACAAAGTGTTTGAGTGGAGAAGAAAGTAAAAGTGCAATATGTGCCATATAAAAAAGCTAACGTTTAAGTTCCTTGTTCAGAACATGAGAATTTATGAAAGCTAGTGGTTCCTTTTAACATGAGTCTTCAATATTCCCAGGTAAGAAGTTTTAGGTTGTAGTTAATATAGTATTTATAGGACTATTTCTCTCGAAACCATTTGTATTTCATATACCTTTGACTATTGGATGTTCTTATAGGCACTTTAGTATTGCCAGTGTAACAGTATTGCTCCCATCCCTCTCCTCGCTCTTACCTGGGCTCGAACCAGGAACACATCGACAACAGCCACCCTCGAAGCAGCGTTACCCATCGCTCCACAAAAGCCGCGGCACTTGCAGGGCAAGGGGAACAACTACTCCAAGTCTCAGAGCGAGTGACATTTGAAATGCTATTAGTGCGCACCCCGCTAACTAGCTAGCCATTTCACATCGGTTACACCAGCCTAATCTCGGGAGTTGATAGGCTTGAAGTCATAAACAGCGCAATGCTTGAAGCATTGCGAAGAGCTGCTGGCGGAGCGCACAAAAGTGCTGTTTGAATGAATGCTTACGAGCCTGCTGCTGCCTACCACCGCTCAGTCAGACTGCTCTATCAAATCATAGACTTAATTATAACATAATAACACACAGAAATACGAGTCTTTAGTCATTAATATGGTAGAATCCAGAAACTATCATTTCGAAAACAAAACGTTTATTATTTCAGTGAAATACGGAACCGTTCTGTATTTTATCTAATGGGTGGCATCCCTAAGTCTAAATATTCCTGTTACATTTTACAACCTTCAATGTCATGTCATAATTACGTAAAATTCTGGCAAATTATTTTGCAACAAGCCAGACTGCCCAAACTGTTGCATATACCCTGACTCTGCGTGCAATGAATGCAAGAGAAGTGACACAATTTAATCTGGTTAATATTGCCTGCTAATCTGGATTTCTTTTAGCTAAATATGCAGGTTTAAAAATATATACTTTGTGTATTGATTTTAAGAAAGGCATTGGTGTTTATGGTTAGGCACAGTCGTGCAACGATTGTGCTTTGTTTTCAAATGCGCTTTTGTTAAATCATCCCCCAGTGTTGCATCGATTATATGCAACGCAGGACATGCTAGATAAACTAGTAATATCATCAACCATGTGTAGTTAACTAGTGATTATGATTGATTGATTGTTTTTTATAAGATAAGTTTAATGCTAGCTAGCAACTTACCTTGGCTTCTTACTGCATTCGCGTAACAGGCAGGCTCCTCGTGGGGTGCAATGAGAGGCAGGTGGTTAGAGCGTTGGACTAGTTAACTAAGGTTGCAAGATTGAATCCCGGAGCTGACAAGGTAAAAGTCGTTCTAACCCTGAACAAGGCAGTTAACCCACCGTTCCTAGGCCGTCATTGAAAATAAGTGTGTATAAATAATAAATGTAGTGTGTATAAAATATAAATGTGTTCTTAATGTTCTTAACTGACTTGCCTAGTTAAATAAAGGTGTAAAAAAAAAATCGGCCAAATCGGTGTCCAAAAATACCGATTTTTAAAATCGTCCATTCCGATTAATCGGTTGACCTCTAGTATGGAGGTCTATAGAGCCTGTCCCTATTCCTAATTTCTGTAACCATTAGTTTACCTGTGTAATAATGATATAAGATCGGAAACACTTGCAAACATGGTCCTGTTTTATCAATTGCTGTGCTTATCAACGGGCAGTTCATTACCTCTGTCAACTGAATATGTAGCTGAAAGTTGTGTGTGCATTTGTATCTATTTTTGCAATAAAGATGACGCTAAAATATGTTTTATTTTAACCTTTAATTAACTAGGAAAGTCATTTAAGAACAAATCCTTATTTGCAATGACACCATAGGAACAGTGGGTTAACTGCCTTGTTCAGGGGCAGAACAACAGATTTTTATCTTGTCAGCTCAGGGATTCGATCTTGCAACCTTTCGGTTACAAGTCCAATGCGCTAACCACTAGGCTACCTGCCACCCCTATTAGTACTCAGACCCCTTCACGTTTTGTTATGTTTGTTATGTGCATTATTCTAAAATTTATTACATCGTTTTTTTCTCCTCATCAATCTACACACAATACACCATAATGACAAAGCAAAAACAGGTTTTTAGGAATGTTTGCAAATGTATACAGCATTATTCTAAAATGTATTAAAACGTTATTTTTTTCTCCTCATTAATCTACACACATTACCCCATAATGACAAAGAAAAAACTGTTTTTTAGAAAGAAAAAAAAAACTGCAGTATCACATTTACATAAGTATTCAGACCCTTTAGTCAGTACTTTGTTGAAGCACCTTTGGCAGCGATTACAGCCTTGAATCTTCTTGAGTATAACACTACAAGCTTGGCACACCTGTATTTGTGTAACGGCTGTTGGTGGAAGAAGGTGAGGACCAAGGTGCAGGATGGTACGTGTTCATGTTTGTTTATGGACACTGAACACTAAATACAAAAATAACAAAGGGAATAACCGAAACAGTCCTGAAAGGTGAAACACTAAACAGAAATCAACTACCCACAAAACCCATGTGGGAAAAAGCTACCTAAGTATGATTCTCAATCAGAGACAACGATAGACAGCTGCCTCTGATTGAGAACGACACCGGCCAAACAACAAAGAAATACAAAACATAGAAAATGAACATAGAATGCCCACCCTAGTCACACCTAACCAAAATAGAGAATAAAAGCCTCTATGGCCAGAGCGTGACAATTTGGTGAGTTTCTACCATTCTTCTCTGCAGATCCTCTCAAGCTCTGTCAGGTTGGATGGGGAGCATCACGCACAGCAATTTCCAGGTCTCTCCAGAGATGTTCGATCGGGTTCATGTCCGGAATCTGGCTGGGCCGCTCAAGGACATTCAGAGACTTGTCCTGAAGCCACTCCTGCGTTGTTTTGGCTGTGTGCTTAGGGTTGTTGTCCTGCGAAGGTGAATCTTCGCCCCAGTCTTAAGTCCTGAGCGCTCTGGAGCAGGTTTTCCTCAAGGATCTCTCTGTACTTTACTCCGCTCATCTTTCCCTTGATCCTGACTAGTCTCCCAGTCCCTGCCGCTGAAAAACATCCCTACAGCATAATGCTGCCACCACCATGCTTCACCGTAGGGATGGTATTGGCCTGGTGATGAGCGGTGCCTGATTTTCTTCTGACGAGACACTTGGCATTCAAGCCAAAGAGTTCAAAATGGGTTTGTTAAGATAAGAGAATCTTATTTCTCATGGTCTGAGAGTGATTTAGGTGACTTTTGGCAAACTTCAAGTGGGCTGTCATGTGCCTTTTACTGAGGAGTGGTTTCTCTCTGGCCACTCTACCATAAAGGCCTGAGTGCTGCAGAGATGGTTGTCCTTCTGGAAGGTTCTCCTATCTCCACAGAGGAAATCTGGAGCTCTGTCAGAGTGACCATCGGGTTCTTGGTCACCTCCCACACAGATACCAATTCCCCATTCCAAGTTGAAAGACAAAGGCCAATAATCCCAATTAAGAACACTACTTCTCAGTGTCACCCCGGTTCTCATTTGCCGCTAACGAGCAATCGAGCTGGTTAATTGAGGTCAAAAGTCCTCCTCATCTACTGATTGCACTTTCACCATCCCCCTTTCTCCCTCTCCTCATCCCCCCTTTCTCCCCCTCTCCCACCACCCCTCTCCCTGTGAGTGACAGTGACCCTCTTCCACCCCTCCATCTCTGCCATGTAAATCTGAAGGACCAGAGGAGATACTGTCTGACCCAGGCTCTCAGCCTCTTCCTAATCCCTGAAAGAGACACCCCTGAGCGGGGACAGATGCACATTTTTACACAACACCAGGCTTATCTACAGCCAGCCCCTACCTACTCTAAGCTGTAGCCACAGTGATATTGGAACAGAATAAATCCTCGGCTGTCACAGCACTATCAGAGAGAGAGAAAGAGAAAAAGAGAGAGAGAGGCCCCCTCCTCCTTCTGACAAGATCTGGTCGTTTCACACGGCGTCCGTATCAGTGGCTGACGTCAATGGCCAATAGAGATAATGGAGCACTGAGGGTGGTTTGATCGTTTGGGTGGCTCCCAGGCAATACAACTGTGTGTTTGAGTGTGTGTGTGTACCTCAATGGGAAAAGAAAACTAACAGAACCACTCTGGTCAACAAACACTGGTTCAATCATACCCACAACTTTAATGATTTCTTAATCTTTTCTCTTCAGTGACGATCCCTCATCAACCAATCCCTCATCAACCAGTGTTTCCTTTCCCTCTTAGTAAATTATACATTAAATGATATGTGGCCTTCACAATAGTATAGGCATTGGCTCAGTGTTAAATTCAAATCTCCCTATCATCATATATAAACCAATGACAACACTCTCAATGAAAATTCGCAAATCAACTTGATGGGAGGTACACAACACACTCCCCGCCTCTCGTCATGAGCTGTCAGGCCATTACCGAGAACAACATACCAGATTTTTTTAACAGGGTCGTTAGCGATTTCTGCGCCTTCCTAGCTCATATTCTAGATGTCGGATTAAAACGAGGCTATCGCGTCCATAAAGTGACCGCTGGACTTAAAAAATGCCATATTGAGGTGCAACAGTTTTTATAAAATGTATAATTTATCGCTCTCCCCAGGTCATTTCTGTCCATTAAGAACCGACAATGTTATTTTTATAGCATTTCTGACAATGTGAACATATTTTTTTAGCCGAATCTCAGGGTACTTGGCTGCTATTATAGCCAGTTAGCTCACCAACTAGCTAGCAGCTACAAGTCAATGAGACTGTACCAAAAATCTGTATTTTTCGGAAGTTGAAAATCCACATTTTCCAGACGTTGAAATCAGGTTCATTTCCGGTTCTGAATGAATGTTGAAAAAACTTTCTATACTTTTTTTTACTGTAATGTACTGCACTCTGCTGTGCTCTACTGCAGTGGTTCTCAAACCTCTCCTCGGGATACTCCAGTCATTTCACAATGTTTCTCTAGCTCTGAACTAGCTATTGAAGAGATTGAGGATTAGTTGACCATTTGAATCAGGTGTGCTATCTCTGGAATAGATACAGATAGACATTTGGGACCATCCTTACAGTGAAGCATGGCAGGTTTTTTGGATGACTGCCTTGCCTGGTTCACCAATTACTTTGCAGACAGAGTTCAGTGTGTCAAATCGGAGGGCATGCTGTCCGGTCCTCTGGCAGTCTCTATGGGGGTGCCACAGGGTTCAATTCTCGGGCCGACTCTTTTCTCTGTATACATCAATGATGTTGCTCTTGCTGCGGGCGATTCCCTGATCCACCTCTACGCAGACGACACCATTCTATATACTTTCGGCCCGTCATTGGACACTGTGCTATCTAACCTCCAAACAAGCTTCAATGCCATACAACACTCCTTCCGTGGCCTCCAACTGCTCTTAAACGCTAGTAAAACCAAATGCATGCTTTTCAACCGATCGCTGCCTGCACCCGCATGCCCGACTAGCATCACCACCCTGGATGGTTCCGACCTAGAATATGCGGACATCTATAAGTACCTAGGTGTCTGGCTAGACTGCAAACTCTCCTTCCAGACTCATATCAAACATCTCCAATCGAAAATCAAATCAAGAGTCGGCTTTCTATTCCGCAACAAAGCCTCCTTCACTCACACCGCCAAACTTACCCTAGTAAAACTGACTATCCTACCGATCCTCGACTTCGGCGATGTCATCTACAAAATGGCTTCCAACACTCTACTCAGCAAACTGGATGCAGTCTATCACAGTGCCATCCGTTTTGTCACTAAAGCACCTTATACCACCCACCACTGCGACTTGTATGCTCTAGTCGGCTGGCCCTCGCTACATATTCGTCGCCAGACCCACTGGCTCCAGGTCATCTACAAGTTCATGCTAGGTAAAGCTCCGCCTTATCTCAGCTCACTGGTCACGATGGCAACACCCATCCGTAGCACGCGCTCTAGCAGGTGTATCTCACTGATCATCCCTAAAGCCAACACCTCATTTGGCCGCCTTTCGTTCCAGTACTCTGCTGCCTGTGACTGGAACGAATTGCAAAAATCGCTGAAGTTGGAGACTTTTATCTCCCTCACCAACTTCAAACATCAGCTATCTGAGCAGCTAACCGATCGCTGCAGCTGTACATAGTCTATTGGTAAATAGCCCACCCATTTTCACCTACCTCATCCCCATACTGTTTTTATTTATTTACTTTTCTGCTCTTTTGCACACCAATATCTCTACCTGTACATGACCATCTGATCATTTATCACTCCAGTGTTAATCTGCAAAATTGTAATTATTCGCCTACCTCCTCATGCCTTTTGCACACATTGTATATAGACTCCCCCTTTGTTTTCTATTGTGTTATTGACTTGTTAATTGTTTACTCCATGTGTAACTCTGTGTTGTCTGCTCATACTGCTATGCTTTATCTTGGCCAGGTCGCAGTTGCAAATGAGAACTTGTTCTCAACTAGCCTACCTGGTTAAATAAAGGTGAAATAAAAATAAATAAATAAAAAGTAGTGGCAACATCATCATGCTGTGGGGATGTTTTTCAGTTGCAGGGACTGGGAGACTAGTCGGGATCGAGGGAAAGGTGAATGGAGTAAAGTACAGAGAGATCCTTGATGGAAACCTTCGGGACAAGTCTCTGAATGTCCTTGAGTGGCCCAGACAGATTCTGGACATGAACCCGATCGAACATCTCTGGAGAGACCTGAAAATAGCTGAGCAGTGACGCTCCCCATCCAACCTGACTTGAGAGGCTAGTAGAGAATGGGAGAAACTCCCCAAATACAGGTGTGCCAAGCTTGTAGTGTCACACTCAAGAAGACTTGAGGCTGTAATCGCTGCCAAGGGTACTTCAACAAAGTACTGAGTGAAGGGTCTGAATACTTATGTAAATATGATATTGCAGTTATCATTTTTTATACTTTTGCTAAAATGTAAAAAAACTGTTTTTGCTTGTCATTATTGGGTATTGTGTGTAGAAAAATAGTCACGTGCTTTGGACATATTCAAATTGTATTATTTTACCTTTATTTAACTAGGCAAGTCAGTTAAGAACAAATTCTTATTTTCAATGACGGCCTAGGAATAGTGGGTTAGGGGCAGAACGACAGATTTGTACCTTGTCAGCTCGGGAATTTGAACTTGCAACCTTCCGGTTACTAGTCCAACACTCTAACCACTAGGCTACCCTGCCGCCCCAAATGAGATGGTGCTGCTCTATTATCATCGTCGAAGAGGAGCTGAAGCTTGCCAACAGCGAGGGTTAAAATGTCAGCCAGTCAAAGTAAAGCTACAATAACACAGGGTGGAAGGGTGGGTCCTTTCAGTTCACTAGGGTTGAGTCTGAGAATGAGGAGAGTTATTGGGAAGCCCTGTAGTTCTGCTGTTAATACGCTGTCATGAGGAGAGTTATTGGGAAGCCCTGTGGTTCTGCTGTTAATACGCTGTCATGAGGAGAGTTATTGGGAAGCCCTGTAGTTCTGCTGTTAATACGCTGTCATGAGGAGGGTTATTGGGAAGCCCTGTAGTTCTGCAGTTAATACGCTGTCATGAGGAGGGTTATTGGGAAGCCCTGTAGTTCTGCTGTTAATACGCTGTCATGAGGAGGGTTATTGGGAAGCCCTGTAGTTCTGCTGTTAATACGCTGTCATGAGGAGAGTTATTGGGAAGCCCTGTAGTTCTGCTGTTAATACGCTGTCATGAGGAGAGTTATTGGGAAGCCCTGTAGTTCTGCTGTTAATACGCTGTCATGAGGAGGGTTATTGGGAAGCCCTGTAGTTCTGCTGTTAATACGCTGTCATGAGGAGGGTTATTGGGAAGCCCTGTGGTTCTGCTGTTAATACGCTGTCATGAGGAGGGTTTTTGGGAAGCCCTGTGGTTCTGCTGTTAATACGCTGTCATGAGGAGGGTTATTGGGAAGCCCTGTAGTTCTGCTGTTAATACGCTGTCATGAGGAGGGATATTGGGAAGCCCTGTGGTTCTGCTGTTAATACGCTGTCATGAGGAGGGTTATTGGGAAGCCCTGTAGTTCTGCTGTTAATACGCTGTCATGAGGAGGGTTATTGGGAAGCCCTGTAGTTCTGCTGTTAATACGCTGTCATGAGGAGAGTTATTGGGAAGCCCTGTAGTTCTGCTGTTAATACGCTGTCATGAGGAGGGTTATTGGGAAGCCCTGTAGTTCTGCTGTTAATACGCTGTCATGAGGAGGGTTATTGGGAAGCCCTGTAGTTCTGCTGTTAATACGCTGTCATGAGGAGGGTTATTGGGAAGCCCTGTAGTTCTGCTGTTAATACGCTGTCATGAGGAGGGTTATTGGGAAGCCCTGTAGTTCTGCTGTTAATACGCTGTCATGAGGAGGGTTATTGGGAAGCCCTGTGGTTCTGCTGTTAATACGCTGTCATGAGGAGGGTTATTGGGAAGCCCTGTGGTTCTGCTGTTAATACGCTGTCATGAGGAGGGTTATTGGGAAGCCCTGTGGTTCTCTGTCACTTTAGCCTTCCCTGGATGTCATCCAAGATCTGCTGCTATCCAGGGAGCCAACTGACATGTGTCCCAAATGGCACCCTATTTCCTACTAAAAGTAGTGCACTTTATAGAGAAAAGAGTGCCATTTGGGACACATTCTATGAGCCATTTCACCAGCAAGAGGGATATTGGATCAATGTGCACCCGAACAAAAGTAACGTGTGCAGACAGATGGGTGATATTGCCAGTAAGCTATCATACAGTATGTACTGTAATAGATACCTGGGATATTGCCCTGAGGCATCAACACACTGTGTTTGATAATAGTATTCCTACCATAGTCGTGTGGATGTGGTAAAGAGATGCATTTCTATAGCCTGGTCCCAGATCTGTTTGTGCTGTCTTGCCAACTCGTAAGGTTACTGTCATGACATGCCAAACAATGACAATGACCATAGGAGTTGGCAAGACAGCACAAATAGATCTAGGACCAGGCTACTATTGCTATGCATAAAAAAGCCTATAATTAATCAATAAGTATATCAATCTATAGCTAATCAATGGTCAGAGGATAAGGGCAATGAATGGGTCCTTGAGCGTCACAACACTATCTCATATAGCTCCTGGGTGCTTTCCCTTATCCTAACCTCAAAGATTAGTGGGGAAATGCTAAACTGACTCAAGATCGGCCTCTAGGGGCAACGTCTTCACCCTACTCCATCTCATATAGCCATGCCACTGAGACTAAGGTTGCACTCTAATCAAAGGTCATGGAAATAAGGTCACACGCTCCTGCAATTTCAAGGCTTGTGTGACAGACTAGCTGAAATAATGTCCCCAATGTTCCAAAAGCAGTCATGGAGAGTCTCTCTCACACACACACACACACACACACACACACACACACACACACGTTTTGGTTTTCAGGGGGAATGAAAAGAGAGCCTGTGCTGCGAATTCTGCTTTTGTACGATAACAAGCTGACACTCCGTCTTAACTCCTCCTCCACATTTACTGGATTGGTTGAACTGCTCCACCATCGAGAGCGTCCTGACCGGTTCCCCACAGCCTGGCACGGCCTGGCACGGGAATACTATTGTCCACGACTGCAAGGCCCTCCAGCGGGTGGTGAAGATGGCTCAGTACATCCATGGGACCGTGCTTCCAGCCCTCCAGGACATCCATTCAAAACGGTGCATGCAGCATCATCAAGGACCCAACACACCCCAGCCACGAGCTGTTATCTCCCTTACTGTTGGGCAGACGTTATCAGAGCATGAGGTCTGATACTAACAGGCTCAGAGACAGTTTCTGTCTACAAGCTATTAGACTGCTGAACACTTGAACTGTACTGACCACCTCCACTGACTCTCCACACCTTAGCACACATGCCCTCCCTCACACACCCACACACCCACACAGACATACGCACATATACATTCATGCTACACACACATCACAACAGCTATTATCAGACCTTTTCCTAATACACATGTAAACATTGGACCATAAATTGTTGTATTATACTTGTATAACATGTTTATTCTATTCCATTTACTTTATGTTTGTATTCTTATCTCTTATTGTTTCTTATTGTTGTTGCATTGTTGAGAAGGAACCTGCAAGTAAGCATTCCATTGGACGGTTTATACCTTACATACGACTAATAAAACTCCTAACAGGGGTGGGGCACATAGCAGTGGGATGAAACAACCCTGACTTCCTCCCTTCACCTCTGGGTCATGTAAAGAGCGGTCATATTGAGTAACAGTCATGGTCAGCTGTGTCTCTCGTAGGCTGTTCTTGCCCGGTCCCCTGTCTTGTTAAAGTTTAGGGTAGCTACACACACACACACACACACACACACACACACACACACACACACACACCATTGGAGCCTGGTGGGAGGAGCTATAGGAGAACAGACTCATTGTAGTGTCTGGAATGGAAGGGAGTCAAACGTGTGGTTTCCATATGTTTTGATGTGTTTGATACCGTTCCATTTATTCCATTCCAGCCAATACTATGAGCCCGTCCTCCTATAGCTGCTCCCACCAGCCACCACTGACATATACTGCATGTTACAGCTCAGTCTGGAAGTTGAAAGAGAAACAGACAGCCAGGGGGAGAGGGTGTGTGTTTGACCCAGGAACAGGAGCAGTCTGTGTGGCTGTGACTCTGCCTCTCTCTCTGACTGGTGTTGTGTTTGGCTCTGGCTCTCCTTCCTGAAAGACCAGAAGTAGGCCTGCTGGCCGGATGACGACACTCTGGAAGGATATGGTTAAGGATGTGTGTGTGTGTGTCTGCGTGCATTTGTGAGCTATCGTTCTGTTTGCTCTGTGGTTTTGTTTCCATGAGGATGACGACAGTTGAGAGCATATGAGGGCGGATGACACACCCATTGGACCAAATTATACATTTCCTCTGATTAAAGGAACTGATCATTATTGATCCTGCGGGGAAGAGATGTGAATTTCAGTGTAATTACATTTGAATAATTCAACATTGATGATTGAAGAGTCTGGTAGCATCCCAGCAGAGAAGTGGTTAAGCATGTCAATAACATCAACCGCTATTTCTGCCTGATAGTCAATAACTAGTGTCACTCAAAGAGAAAATGATTGCAATTATCTTTAATGAGTTGTGAAAAACATAAACTACCCGTTTAATGAAACAAATCAATCTCGTGTGTTCTCTTAAGGTGGCTCTTTCGTCATGGGTGGCTTCCAGGAAGTAAAACAAGTGTGTTTGTGTTTACGTGTATGTGTGTGTATGTGTTTTAGTATGTGTGTATGTATGTGTGGAGTTTGTGTTGGTTTTGCAGATGGCCCTCCTCTGTCTGAGCGACACTACAGAAGTGATTCTGTGTGTTGTTGCAGAAAGGTGGGAGGTATGCAGATGGCCCTCCTCTGTCTCCCTGTGTGACACCCTTACTAATCCCCTATCAGCTTTGATGAAAACACTGGCCCTCATTCAAAACGCAGGAAAAAAGACAACGACGATATATCATCTAGCCTATCCCCAGATCTGTTGGTACTGTCTTGCCGAGTTGGCAAGACAGCACAAACAGATCGGAGACCAGGCTATATAATATAAACACATCTTGACCTAACCCATTTCTGATGAGTTTGTCTCTCCTATTGTCCAAGCTAAAGTTAATTCCTGCGCCAGTCGATCCCAATACTTACAGCACCTAAAGCTTTGCCAATACAAGCCAATTAATGTCACCTTTATGTAGCCAGGTAGGCTAGTTGAGAACAAGTTCTCATTTACAACTGCGACCTGGCCAAGATAAAGCAAAGCAGTGTGACACAGACAACAACACAGAGTTACACATGGAATAACATGGAATAAACAATAAACAAGCCAATAACACAATAAACAAGTCAATGACAGTAGAAAAAAAAAGTCTATATACATTGTGTGCAAAAGGCATGAGGAGGTAGGCAATAAATAGGCCATAGTAGCGAAGAATTACAATTTAGCAGATTAACACTGGAGTGATAAATGAGCAGATGATGATGTGCAAGTAGAGATACTGGTGTGCAAAAGAGCAGAAAAGTAAATAAAATAAAAACAGTATGGGGCTGAGGTAGGTAGATAAGGTGGGCTATTTACAGATGGACTATGTACAGCTGCAGCAATCGGTTAGCTGCTCAGATAGCTGATGTTTAAAGTTGTGGAGGGAAATATAAGTCTCCACAATGGACAACCTCCGTGCATAGAAAGGTGTTGGGGGTTTTGCCGTCTGTGTGTGCTGGGCCGGTGCCATTCTATACGGACCATGGAGCCAACCCATCTTCTACTCTCCCCTAGAGGAATAATGTATATATGTATCATTATTAAGGGATATATGCACAATATTTACACAATACATCATGTCAACTACAGTAGAACAATAGGTATCCATGCCTGTATTTGCTGACTGTGATAACATGCGTCTTGGTGAGAGGTGTAGGAGTCAGGCGCAGGAGAGCAGGGATGTCTGAGGAGCGTGTTTAATAATAGTCCAGCAATGCAAATGGCACAGAACAAAAATCCCCAAACTACGCTCTCGAATAATCGTGCAAACACACGGAGGAACTAACACAGTTCCGACACTTTGCATACACGTGCGTAAATGCGAAAAAAACAACAAACATCAAATACCATCGAACGCAATACACACAAGTCTAATCCTGCACGAATTACGGCAGGTAACAGCTGCCCTATATACCCACAGAAATCAAAGCAATTGAAAACCAGGTGTGAAAAGGAACACAGACAAAACAACCAGAAAAAGAAAAAGGGATCGGTAGTGGCTAGTAGACCGGCGACGCCGAGCGCCGAGCGCCGCCCGAACAGGGAGAGAAGTTACCCTCGGTAGAAGTCGTGACAGTACCCCCCCCCTGACGCGCGGCTCCCGCAGCGCGACGACGCCGGCCTCGAGGACGACCCGGAGGACGAGGCGCAGGGCGATCCGGATGGAGGCGGTGAAACTCCCTTAGCATAGGAGGATCCAGTACGTCCTCCACCGGCACCCAGCATCTCTCCTCCGGACCGTACCCCTCCCAGTCCACGAGGTACTGAAGACCCCCCACCCGACGCCTCGAGTCCAGTATGGACCGAACTGCATACGCCGGCGCCCCCCCGATGTCCAGGGGGGGCGGAGGGACCTCCCGCACCTCATCTTCTTGAAGCGGACCAGCCACCACCGGCCTGAGGAGAGACACATGAAACGAGGGGTTAATACGGTAATACGGGGGGAGCTGTAACCTATAACACACCTCGTTTATTCTCCTCAGGACTTTGAATGGCCCCACAAACCGCGGACCCAGCTTCCGGCAGGGCAGGTGGAGGGGCAGGTTTCGGGTCGAGAGCCAGACCCGGTCCCCCGGTGTGTACACCGGGGCCTCGCTGCGATGGCGGTCGGCACTGGCCTTCTGCCGTGCTTCGGCCCGTTTAAGGTACCCATGGGCGGCCTCCCAGGTTTCCCTTGAGCGTTTCACCCAATCGTCCACCGCAGGAGCCTCGGTCTGGCTCTGATGCCATGGTACCAGGACCGGCTGATAGCCCAACACACATTGGAAGGGCGACAGGTTCGTAGAGGAGTGGGGGAGTGAGTTCTGGGCCATCTCCGCCCAGGGGATGTACTTCGCCCACTCCCCTGGCCGGTCCTGGCAATACGACCGCAGAAACCTACCCACATCCTGGTTCACTCTTTCCACCTGCCCATTACTCTCGGGGTGAAACCCAGAGGTCAGGCTGACCGAGACCCCCAAACGTTCCATGAATGCCTTCCACACCCTGGACGTGAACTGGGGACCCCGATCAGAAACAATATCCTCAGGCACCCCGTAGTGCCGGAAGACGTGAGTAAACAGGGCCTCCGCCGTCCGTAGGGCCGTAGGGAGACCGGGCAAAGGGAGGAGACGACAGGACTTAGAAAACCGATCCACAACGACCAGGATTGTGGTGTTGCCCTGTGACGGTGGCAGATCGGTCAAGAAGTCAACCGACAGGTGTGACCAAGGCCGCTGTGGAACGGGAAGGGGTTGTAACTTCCCTCTGGGCAGGTGCCTAGGAGCCTTGCACTGAGCGCACACTGAGCAGGAGGACACATAAACCCTCACGTCCTTGGCTAAAGTGGTCCACCAGTACTTCCCACTAAGACATCGCACCGTCCTCCCAATCCCCGGATGACCAGAGGAGGGGGATGTGTGAGCCCACCAAATTAACCTGTCTCTAACCTCCAGCGGAACATACACCCGTCCCGCTGGACATTGTGGTGGAGTGGGCTCAACACGCGATGCTCGCTCAATGTCTGCGTCCACCTCCCACCTTACAGGTGCCACTAAACAAGAAGCCGGGAGGATGGGCGCAGGATCAATGGCCCGCTCCTCCGTATCATATAGTCGGGACAGTGCGTCTGCCTTAGTGTTCTGGGAGCCTGGTCTATAGGAGATGGTAAACCTAAATCGGGTGAAAAACATGGCCCACCTTGCCTGACGAGGGTTCAGTCTCCTCGCTGCCCGAATGTACTCTAGATTACGGTGGTCAGTCCAGATGAGGAAAGGGTGCTGGGCCCCCTCAAGCCAATGTCTCCACACCTTCAGGGCTCTGACAACAGCTAGCAGCTCCCGATCCCCCACGTCATAGTTTCGCTCCGCCGGGCTGAGCTTCTGAGAAAAGAAAGCACAGGGGCGGAGCTTCGGTGGCGCACCCGAGCGCTGGGAGAGCACGGCTCCAACCCCAGCCTCGGATGCGTCCACCTCCACTATAAATGCCAAAGAGGGGTCCGGATGCGCCAGCACGGGAGCCGAGGTAAAAAGAGCCTTCAGGCGACCAAAAGCCCTGTCCGCCTCAGCCGACCACCCCAGACGCGTCGGCCCCCCCTTCAGCAGTGACGTAATGGGCGCAGCCACCTGCCCAAAACCCCGGATAAACCTCCGGTAGTAGTTGGCAAACCCTAAGAACCGCTGCACCTCCTTTACCGTGGTTGGAGTCGGCCAATTACTCACGGCTGCAATGCGGTCATCCTCCATCACCAACCCCGATGTGGAAATGCGATATCCAAGGAAGGAGACGGCCTGTTGGAAGAACGAGCATTTCTCAGCCTTGACGTACAGGTCATGCTCCAACAGTCTCCCAAGTACCCTGCGCACCAGAGACACATGCGCGGCCCGTGTAGCGGAATAGACCAGAATATCATCGATGTAAACCACCACACCCTGACCGTGCAGATCCCTGAGAATCTCATCCACAAAAGATTGGAAGACTGCTGGAGCATTCTTCAAACCGTACGGCATGACGAGGTACTCATAATGGCCGGATGTGGTACTAAACGCCGTCTTCCACTCATCTCCCTTCCGGATACGCACCAAGTTATATGCACTCCTGAGATCCAGTTTTGTGAAAAACCGTGCTCCGTGAAATGACTCAATCGCCGTGGCAATGAGAGGTAGCGGGTAACTATACCCCACCGTGATGGAATTTAGACCTCTATAGTCAATGCACGGACGCAGACCACCCTCCTTCACAAAAAATAAACTCGAGGAGGCAGGTGAGATGGAGGGCTGAATGAACCCCTGCCCCAGAGATTCCGATATGTATGTCTCCATAGCCACCGTCTCCTCCTGTGACAGGGGATACACGTGACTCCTGGGAAGTGCAGCGCCTACCAGGAGATTTATCGCACAATCCCCTCGTCGATGAGGTGGTAATTGGGTCGCCTTCTTTTTACAGAAGGCGATAGCCAAATCGGCATATTCTGAGGGAATGTGCACGGTGGAGACTTGGTCTGGACTCGTAGCACCGATGTAGCACCGATGGAAACTCCTACACACCTGCCTGAGCACTCCTCCGACCACCCCTGTAGAGCCCTCTGTTGCCACGAAATCCTGGGGTTGTGACGGGCCAACCAGGGGATCCCCAACACCACCGGAAACGCAGGAGAATCAATGAGGAAGAGACTAATTCTCTCCTCATGACCCTCCTGCGTAACCATATCCAGTGGAGCCGTGGCCTCCCTGACTAGCCCTGACCCTAATGGTCGGCTATCTAAGGCGTGCACTGGGAAGGGTTTATCCAGCTGAACAAGGGGAATCCCTAACCTGTTCGCTAAACCGCGGTCAATAAAATTCCCCGCCGCGCCTGAATCTACTAGCGCCTTATGCCGGGAAAGAGGGGAAAATTTAGGAAAAACAATCCATACATACACGTGACCAACAGGGGGCTCTGGGTGAGCCTGGTGCCGACTCACCTGAGGTGTCCGGGCAGTGCTCGGCCTGGCGTCTCGACTCCCGGGGGGACCCCCCCAGCACCGGTCAGCAGTGTGCCCTCTGCGACCACAGCTGGCACAGGAAAGGCCCCCTCCTCCGGTCGCCCTCGCTGAAGCACCTCCTAGCTCCATGGGTGTTGGAGTGGTGGAGCTGGGAGATGGAACTGACAGAGCCCGATCTGGACGTCCACGGGTCGCCAGCAAGTTGTCCAACCGAATGGACATGTCGATCAATTGGTCCAAGGACAGGGTGGTGTCTCTACAGGCCAGCTCCCTACGGACGTCCTCACGCAAACTACACCTATAGTGATCGATCAAGGCCCTGTCGTTCCATCCCGCGCCAGCGGCCAAGGTCCGGAACTCTAGAGCAAAGTCCTGAGCACTCCTCTCCTGCCTCAGATGGAACAGCCGTTCACCCGCCGCTCGACCCTCAGGTGGGTGATCAAACACGGCCCGAAAGCGGCGGGTGAACTCTGGGTAGTGGTCCCTCGCCGAGTCAGGATCGTTCCACACCGCGTTGGCCCACTCCAGGGCTTTACCTGCGAGGCAGGAGACGAGGGCGTTCACGCTCTCACCCCCCGAAGGAGCCGGACGAACGGTCGCCAGGTATAGGTCCATCTGGAGTAAGAAACCCTGGCACCCGGCCGCCGTCCCATCATACTCCCTCGGGAGGGCGAGTCGAATTCCACTGTGCTCAGGCAATGAAGGAGAGGGTAGTGGTACTGGTTGGGGTGTAGCTGATAACGGTGTGGGAAGGCCGCCTCTCTCCCATCTCTCCATCGTCGCCATCACCTGATCCATGGCGGTCCCCAGTCGGTGTAACACTGCAGTGTGGTGTTGAACTCGCTCCTCCACGGACCCTGGAAGTGCGTCCGCTCCTGCTGACTCCATAATTATATTGGTGCAGGATTCTGTGATAACATGCGTCTTGGTGAGAGGTGTAGGAGTCAGGCGCAGGAGAGCAGGGATGTCTGAGGAGCGTGTTTAATAATAGTCCAGCAATGCAAATGGCACAGAACAAAAATCCCCAAACTACGCTCTCGAATAATCGTGCAAACACACGGAGGAACTAACACAGTTCCGACACTTTGCATACACGTGCGTAAATGCGAAAAAAACAACAAACATCAAATACCATCGAACGCAATACACACAAGTCTAATCCTGCACGAATTACGGCAGGTAACAGCTGCCCTATATACCCACAGAAATCAAAGCAATTGAAAACCAGGTGTGAAAAGGAACACAGACAAAACAACCAGAAAAAGAAAAAGGGATCGGTAGTGGCTAGTAGACCGGCGACGCCGAGCGCCGAGCGCCGCCCGAACAGGGAGAGAAGTTACCCTCGGTAGAAGTCGTGACACTGACTGCATTTTATCTCTATATATCATGATATGCTAGACTATATTCAGCTTTACACTAACCAAACCCCTCCCTCCCTCTCTCCCTCTTTGCCAACATATCTTACCTCCTTCCCTCTCTGCCAACATATAGTTGAAGTCGGAAGTTTACACACACTTAGGTTGGAGTCATTAAAACTCATTTTTCAACCACTCCACAAATTTCTTGCTAACAACCTATAGATTTGGCAGGTCGGTTAGGACATTACTTTGTGCATGACACAAGTAATTTTTCCAACAATTGTTTACAGACAGATTATTTCACTTATAATTCCCTGTATCACAATTCCAGTGGGTCAGAAGTTTACACTAAGTTGACTGTGCCTTTAAACAGCTTGGAAAATTCCAGAAAATGATGTCATGGCTTTAGAAGCTTCTGATAGTCTAAATCACATAATTTTAGTCAATTGGAGGTTTACTTGTGGATGTATTTCAAGGCCTACCTTCAAACACAGTGCCTCTTTGCTTGACATCATGGGAAAATCAAAAGAAAACAGCCAAGACCTCAGAAAAAAAATAGTACGCAAGTATAAGCACCATGGGAACACGTGGCCATCATACCACTCAGGAAGGAGACGTGTTCTGTCTCCTAGAGATGAACGTACTTTGGTGCAAAAAGTGCAAATCAATCCCAGAACAGCAGCAAAGGACCTTGTGAAGATACTGGAAGAAACAGGTACAAAAGTATCTATATCCACAGTAAAACGAGTCCTATATCGACATAACCTGAAAGGCCGCTCAGCAAGGAAGAAGCCACTGCTCCAAAACCACTATAAAAAAGCCAGACTACGGTTTGTAACTGCACATGGGGAGAAAGATCGTACTTTTTGGAGAAATGTCCTCTGGTCTGATGAAACAAAGATAGAACTGATTGGCCATAATGACCATCGTTATATTTGGAGGGAAAAGGGTGTAACAGCTCTCGTCTAAAGGACCAAAGCGCAGCGTGGAAAGTGTTCATCATTTTATTATCAAAAACCACTCAAAACAAAATAACACCGCGAGCAGTTCTGTCAGGTAACAGAAACAGAAAATAACACCCCACAAAACCCAAAGGGAAAATCACAACGTATATATGATCCCCAATCAGAGACAACGATCGACAGCTGCCTCTGATTGGGAACCACATAGATTTTCCCACCCGAGTCACACCCTGACCTAACCAAACATAGAGAATAAATAAGGATCTCTAAGGTCAGGGCGTGACAACGGGGAGGCTTGCAAGCCGAAGAACACCATCCCAACCGTGAAGCAAGGGGGTGGCAGTATCATGTTGTGGGGGTGCTTTGCTGCAGGAAGGACTGGTGCACGTCACAAAATAGATGGCATCATGGTGATGGAACATTTTGTGGATATATTGAAGCAACATCTTAGACATCAGTCAGGAAGTTGAAGCTTGGTCCCAAATGGGTCTTCCAATTGGCAAATGACCCCAAGCATACTTCCAAAGTTGTGGCAACATGGCTTAAGGACAACAAAGTCAAGATATTGGAGTGGCCATCACAAAGCCCTGACCTCAATCCTATAGAAAATGTGTGGGCAGAACTGGAAAAGCGTGTGCGAGCAAGGAGTCCTACAAACATGACTCAGTTACACCAGCTCTGTTAGAAGGAATGGGCCAAAATTCAGATAACTTATTGTGGGAAGCTTGTGAAAGGCTACCCAAAAACGTTTGACCCAAGTTAAACAATTTAAAGGCAATGCTACCAAATACTAATTGAGTGTATGTAAACTTCTGACCCACTGGGAATGTGATGAAAGAAATAAAAGCTGAAATAAATCGTTCTCTCTACTATAATTCTGACATTTCACATTCTTAAATAAAGTGGTGATCCTAACTGACCTAAGACAGGGAATGTTTATTTGGATTCAATGTCAGGAATTGCGACAAACTGAGTTGAAATGTATTTGGCTAAGGTTTATGTAAACATCCGACTTCAACTGTACATTGCCTCTCTTCATTCCTCCCAATGGAGCTGTTGTCCCTGTCCCCACCTCCTGGTTCTCTCTCCAGAAAGACCAGCCCTCCTTTCATCCCTGACCAGGGAACAGTATTGTCATGGTGGGTAGGGCTCTGAATGTCATCCTGGCCTTGGGTCACTGTGGCCTGGATGTCAACATGGGAGTGCAGGGTAAACAAGTGGTTTTAGTCAGAGGGCGGTTCTTCAGAGGATTCACCCCACACTTCGAGGGTTAGGTTAGGCTAGGTCAGCCAGTATGTCAGTCTGTCTGTATGTGGGCATGGAGAGCTTTGGAAAGGCCGGCTAACTCCTCAAGGAAAGGCAGGCTAACTCCTCAAGCCTTTCAGACTCCTGCTGACTGATTCTTGTGTTGTTTAGGAGGCTGCTGAGGGGCGGACGGCTCATAGTAATGGCTGGAATGGAGTCAATGGAATGGTATCAAACACGTGGTTTCCGTGTGGTTGATACCATTCCATTGACTTCATTCCAACCATTATTATGAGCCCTCCTCCCCTCAGCAGCCTCCACTGGTCAAATCCTTTTACTTAGAAAATCCTCTGTTTGTTCTAATTAAATATGTATATTGGACTGTTCTACTGTCTATACTACAGCAACAACTGTAAAAACATATCTCCTTTTGTTTTTAGATTGACGATGGGCTTGTACTTGTGTGCCGTTGGATGGAATTATGTTGCTTTACATCTGACTGTCCACCCTGTGTGGCTATAGCCTGATTAAACCAGACTGAATGCTTCCCTCAATGGCGAGCACAGCGTTCGGTCTCATTTAACCAGGCTAGCATACTTGTGACCACACATAATAACAGTGAAAGAGACATAATTAGCTTGATGTAATGTACTTAGCATGACAGTTACAAGTTATGGAATGATGATGAGTTGATTTGAATGACGTGACTTCTCAAACATAGTTACATGGAATCATTTTGATTGATGGCGCACACATGCAAAAACAAAACACATTTAGCACACATGCAAAAACAATCACACCAAATGAACATGACAACATTAGGCAATGTTATGTCTCATCCACTCACACACACAACGCCAATGGTGAGTATGAGCTATGTATGCCCTGGTCCGTTATTGTAATGATATGCTGCGCTACATGTATGACTGTGTGATGGTCCCACTTTGACTGTTGCTGTAGGGTTGGACAGAGCAGCAGCAATGAGAAGGGATGGATAGGCCTAGAGTCAATGTCATATACTGTTTAAGACCCCCTGTCAAACGGAGGCTAATGTTGAGAACAAAATCACACATTGAGGTTGTTATTATACTAGACTAGACTATAATATAGTATTCTATATAGTATTAAACTATATTATACTATACCATACTATACTCTACTCTACTGTACTCTACTATACTGTAATATACAATACTATTATCTACTATACTATATTCTACTATAATATACTATATTATACTATATCATACTATATTATATTATACTATACTGTATCATACTATGTTATACTATTTTATACTATAATATGCTATACTATAATATACTCTACTATAATATGCTATACTATATTATGCTAAATTATACTATATTCTACTATACTGTAATATATTATACTGTACTACACTGTAATATACTATAACACACTATTCTATACTATATTAAACTATATTATACTCTCTATCCTATCCTCTACTCTACTATACTATACTGTGATATACCATCCTATTTTCTACTATACTATATTCTACTATAATATACTATATTATACTATATCATACTATATTATATTATGCTATACTGTATCATACTATGTTATACTATATTATACTATAATATGCTATACTATAATATACTCTACTATAATATGCTATACTATATTATGCTAAATTATACTATATTCTACTATACTGTAATATATTATACTGTACTACACTGTAATATACTATAACACACTATTCTATACTATATTCAACTATATTATACTCTCTATCCTATCCTCTACTCTACTATACTATACTGTAATATACCATCCTATTTTCTACTATACTATATTCTACTATACTATACTATATTATACTATATCATACTATATTATACTATACTATATTATACTATAATATACTGTAGTATTCTATACTATACTATGCTATACTATATTATACTAAATTATACTATATTTTACTATACTATCCTCTACTATACTATATTATGCTGTACAACACTGTAATATACTATGATACATTATTATTTTCTATACTATATTATGCTATACTATATTATTCTATGCTATACTATATTGTAATATACTATATTATACAATGCTATACTCTATTATACTATGCTAAACTATATTATAATATACTATATTTTACCATACTATACTATATTGTAGGGTACCTATACTGTAATATACTGTATTATACTACGCTATACTATATTATAATATGCCATACCATACTATACAACATCCTCTATATATGGCTCTGGATAGGCCCTAATAAAGTTGTCCTTCCCTTGGTGAACTGTAGAACTGCCAAAGGAGGAGGAGTTGCAGTCTACTGCAGAGATAGCCTGCAAAGTAATGTCATACTTTCCAGGTCCATACCCAAACAGTTCGAACTACTAATTTTGAAAATTACTCTCTCCAGAAATAAGTCTCTCACTGTTGCCGCCTGCTACCGACCCCCCTCAGCTCCCAGCTGTGCCCTGGACACCATTTGTGAATTGATCGCCCCCCATCTAGCTTCAGAGTTTGTTCTGTTAGGTGACCTAAACTGGGATATGCTTAACACCCCGGCAGTCCTACAATCTAAGCTAGATGCCCTCAATCTCACTCAAATCATCAAGGAACCCACCAGGTACAACCCTAACTCTGTAAACAAGGGCACCCTCATTGACGTCATCCTGACCAACTGGCCCTCCAAATACACCTCCGCTGTCTTCAACCAGGATCTCAGCGATCACTGCCTCATTGCCTGTATCCGCTATGGAGCCGCAGTCAAACGACCACCCCTCATCACTGTCAAACGCTCCCTAAAACACTTCTGTGAGCAGGCCTTTCTAATCGACCTGGCCCGGGTATCCTGGAAGGACATTGACCTCATCCCGTCAGTTGAGGATGCCTGGTCTTTCTTTAAAAGTAACTTCCTCACCATTTTAGATAAGCATGCTCCGTTCAAAAAATGCAGAACTAAGAACAGATATAGCCCCTGGTTCACTCCAGACCTGACTGCCCTCGACCAGCACAAAAACATCCTGTGGCGGACTGCACTAACATCGAACAGTCCCCGCGATATGCAACTGTTCAGGGAAGTCAGGAACCAATACACACAGTCAGTCAGGAAAGCTAAAGCCAACTTCTTCAGGCAGAAGTTTGCATCCTGTAGCTCCAACTCCAAAAAGTTCTGGGACACTGTGAAGTCCATGGAGAACAAGAGCACCTCCTCCCAGCTGCCCACTGCACTGAGGCTAGGTAACACGGTCACCACCGATAAATCCATGATTATCGAAAACTTCAACAAGCATTTCTCAACGGCTGGCCATGCCTTCCGCCTGGCTACTCCAACCTCGTCCAACAGCTCCCCCCCCGCAGCTACTCGCCCAAGCCTCTCCAGGTTCTCCTTTACCCAAATCCAGATAGCAGATGTTCTGAAAGAGCTGCAAAACCTGGACCCGTACAAATCAGCTGGGCTTGACAATCTGGACCCTCTATTCCTGAAACTATCCGCCGCCATTGTCGCAACCCCTATTACCAGCCTGTTCAACCTCTCTTTCATATCGTCTGAGATCCCCAAGGATTGGAAAGCTGCCGCAGTCATCCCCCTCTTCAAAGGGGGCGACACCCTGGACCCAAACTGTTACAGACCAATATCCATCCTGCCCTGCCTATCTAAGGTCTTCGAAAGCCAAGTCAACAAACAGATCACTGACCATCTTGAATCCCACCGTACCTTCTCCGCTGTGCAATCTGGTTTCCGAGCCGGTCACGGGTGTACCTCAGCCACGCTCAAGGTACTAAACGATATCATAACCGCCATCGATAAAAGACAGTACTGTGCAGCCGTCTTCATAGACCTTGCCAAGGCTTTCGACTCTGTCAATCACCGTATTCTTATCGGCAGACTCAGTAGCCTCGGTTTTTCGGATGACTGCCTTGCCTGGTTCACCAATTACTTTGCAGACAGAGTTCAGTGTGTCAAATCGGAGGGCATGCTGTCCGGTCCTCTGGCAGTCTCTATGGGGGTGCCACAGGGTTCAATTCTCGGGCCGACTCTTTTCTCTGTATATATCAATGATGTTTCTCATGCTGCGGGCGATTCCCTGATCCACCTCTACGCAGACGACACCATTCTATATACTTCCGGCCCGTCCTTGGACACTGTGCTATCTAACCTCCAAACGAGCTTCAATGCCATACAGCACTCCTTCCGTGGCCTCCAACTGCTCTTAAACGCTAGTAAAACCAAATGCATGCTTTTCAACCGTTCGCTGCCTGCACCCGCACGCCTGACCAGCATCACCACCCTGGATGGTTCCGACCTTGAATATGTGGACATCTATAAGTACCTAGGTGTCTGGCTAGACTCTAAACTCTCCTTCCAGACCCATATCAAACATCTCCAATCGAAAATCAAATCAAGAGTCGGCTTTCTATTCCGCAACAAAGCCTCCTTCACTCACGCCGCCAAACTTACCCTAGTAAAACTGACTATCCTACCGATCCTCGACTTCGGCGATGTCATCTACAAAATTGCTTCCAACACTCTACTCAGCAAACTGGATGCAGTTTATCACAGTGCCATCCGTTTTGTCACTAAAGCACCTTATACCACCCACCACTGCGACTTGTATGCTCTAGTCGGCTGGCCCTCGCTACATATTCGTCGCCAGACCCACTGGCTCCAGGTCATCTACAAGTCCATGCTAGGTAAAGCTCCGCCTTATCTCAGTTCACTGGTTACGATGGCAACACCCATCCGTAGCACGCGCTCCAGCAGGTGTATCTCACTGATCATCCCTAAAGCCAACACCTCATTTGGCCGCCTTTCGTTCCAGTTCTCTGCTGCCTGTGATTGGAACGAATTGCAAAAATCGCTGAAGTTGGAGACTTTTATCTCCCTCACCAACTTCAAACATCTGCTATCTGAGCAGCTAACCGATCGCTGCAGCTGTACATAGTCTATTGGTAAATAGCCCACCCATTTTCACCTACCTCATCCCCATACTGTTTTTATTTATTTATTTTTCTGCTCTTTTGCACACCAATATCTCTATCTCTACCTTTACATAACCATCTGATCATTTATCACTCCAGTGTTAATCTGCATAATTGTAATTATTTGCCTACCTTCTCATGCCTTTTGCACACAATGTATATATAGACTCCCCTTTTTTCTACTGTGTTATTGACTTGTTAATTGTTTACTCCATGTGTAACTCTGTGTTGTCTGTTCACACTGCTATGCCTTATCTTGGCCAGGTCGCAGTTGCAAATGAGAACTTGTTCTCAACTAGCCTACCTGGTTAAATAAAGGTGAAATAAAAAAAAATAAAAAAAAAATTGACCAGAGAGAGACAATCCCTCTCTCGTCCCCTCTTTCCCTCTATCCTCAGACCCTGTGGTGGTCCCCTGTGTCCACCACCCTGCTCTCCCCATGCATACTGTCCCCCCCAACACCATGTAGATGAGCTGTCCTATCCTTACTGCTTAACTGAGTGAGCTGTCCCAATCCTTATTGTGTGGTGCCCAAGGGACAGCCTCTGATTTAATGCAAAGTGAGTCATGTTGAGCACAATGTGTATTCTTAATGATTTGACAATGACTGTAATTATGGAGATAACTGTCATACAGCCATAGTAGGATACCAACCAGTTGAGGGAGGGGCCGTGCTAAAACAGAGAGAGGAAGAGAGAGATACAGAGACAGAGAGAACATAGGAATATCCTGCTAGAGTTGTCACCTGCCCCTAGTTACTTGGCATCCACGGTATTGTAGAGACTCCAATGACAAAACTTCCACAGGGAAGCATACGAAAATCATAGGTTTAGATACAACTTGAATACAGAGGGGTTTAAATATAGTATTTCAAGTGGTCAATCAGCTTAGGTGGTCATTAAACCTACTCCACGCCCTTTAAATGCATATTCTTATATTCTCTCAGCCCTACAATGATGCTGTTCATCGATAGTGAGATCCCTGAGATGATACACCAGGGAAATAACAAATACTCTGGTAGCCACAGACTCCCCATGCCACTTCACTGTGCCAGTGCATGCCAGTCCGGCTGTGCCCCAGTGTCTGCCAAGGCCCAGGTATGGTCAAGAGTAATTCATTAACCTCTGAGCTCATAGCTTTAAAGGCTGCCTGATAACAGACCTGCCAGGGCTGAATGGGCATGGTGCTGCCCAGTGACATGACCCAGCTAGAAGAGTCCTCTATGTAGGCTGCAGGAGGTATGTGTGTATGTGTGTATGTGTATGTGTGTGTGTGTGTTTGTGTGTGTGTGTGTGTGTGTGTGTGTGTGTGTGTGTGTGTGTGTGTGTGTGTGTGTGTGCGCATGCGCGTGCATGCATGTGTGTGTGTGAATACCTGACCAAGAATGCAGTACCACTGACTACACAATTAACAGGAAAGCATATTGCTGAAAAAATACATTTCATACCTATCAAAAACAAACACTGGCACTATAACACTGAAAACTATACTGAACACTGCAGAAATGCATTTAAATAGGATCTATATTTGTACATAATCTACAAATGCTGGAAGGCAAACCACATAGTACATTCCAAGTTCATTTGTACCACAACAATGGCTATTGTTGTGCTGTTTCTTTGTTTGAAAACCTGTGACAACCATCCACTCTAAGAAGGAAGATAAAGTAATTGTATTTTATTGTATACTATTCTATTTTGTTCTATTCTATTCTGTTCCTGTTCTATTCTGTTCCTATTCTATTCTATCATATTCTATTATATTAAATTATATCATATTCTATTCTGTTCCTGTTCTATTCCGTTCCTATTCTATTCTATCCTGTTCTATTCTATCATATTCTGTTCTATTCTATCCTTTTCTATTCCGTTCCTGTTCTATTCTGTCCCTATTCTATCATATTATATTCTATCCTATTCTATTCAATTATATCCTATTCTATTTTTATCATATTCTATTATATCCTATTCTATTTTTATCATATTCTATTATATCCTATTCTATTTTATCATATTCTATTACATCCTATTCTATTTTTATCATATTCTATTACATCCTATTCTATCCTATTATATTCTGTCCTTTTATTTTCTTTTCTATCAAATTATATTCTGTACTGATTTATTCTATTCTCTTCTCTACTATATTTAGCTAAATTCTCCTCTATTCTCCTAACACATGTTGTGTTAAACCAATGTTGCATGGAGTGTGTTCATCACCATATCTGGATCTGGCCTGTTGCTACCAACCGTTACAGAAATACACTGAGGAGTAAGACGAAACAAGGATTAACACGCAAACCATGAATATTCCTTAACCTGGGGCGGATTTCATCTAATTCTGAAACAAGACGTGGTTGTGAGAGAAATTAATTTAGTGTATAAACAAGCGACAATATGTTTCCTGCGGTCGTTTCACCCGCCTTTTTCTCAGTGAGGGCAGAATATGATTAATAAGGCTGTCGCTCTCCGTCGGCTGTGAGAATGAATCAAATGGAACATGATTAAAACGGGTTGTTGTGTATTTTGGGTGTTCCTGGGGGAGAGGAGTGGTGGGTGGTGGGGTGGGAGGTGCTGAGATGTTGAGATGCTGAGATGCTGAGATGTTGAGATGCTGAGATGCTGAGATGCTGAGATGCTGAGATGTTGAGATGCTGAGATGTTGAGATGCTTAGATGCTGAGATGTTGAGATGCTGAGATGCTGTTATCTATAAAAAGAGAGTCCATGGCAAATGGGCAAGAGGAAACATTTACAAGGAAAGAAAACAGACTCCATTAGACTGATCCCAGTTCATAGTGAAAAGCCATCCCAAAAGGCACCCTATTCCCTACACAGTGCACTTGTTTTTGACCTATTGGCCCTGGTCAAAAGTAGTGCACTACATAGGGAACAGGGTGCCATTTAGGACGCATCTATGTCTGGAGGTTTTTCTGGGCTCTCTAGTTCCTCCAGTGTCCTCTGTACATACAGGTCACATACCCCCGCTACCTCCCACTTGCCCCCCAAAGGCAAGGTAATGAGTATATTAATATGTACATACCTGTGCAGCTTAATGCCTGAAACTCTAAATCCACACCGTGTTTGGCCATGGCAAAGTACTGCAGCCCCCTTATCATCGCCTTCTTCCTATGTGATAGATGGAAAAAAACACAGAGTTGAATTATTGATTGAGTGTGTGGGTCCAAAATGGCACCCTTTTCCCTATATAGTGCACTACTGATCATAGCCTGGTCAAAAGTAGTGCACTATATTGGGAACAGTGTGTTATTTGGGATGCAGCCTGAATGTATGATTGACAGCTCGGTGGATACAGAGAATGACTTGTCACATATGAGGCAATGCAACCCGGGAGAGGAAGAAGTGAGAACACGCCACATTGCTCTAGTGAGGGAGGAAGACAAGAGAGGAAAAGAACTAGTGGAAGGTGGAAATATTGTCATTAAAAAACACTGACAAGTGACAATCAGCATTCTGTTCAGAGAAAGGACAAAATTCTGACAATGACTCCACATGACTAGTTTTCACCTCTTCGAAGCTCAAACAACCCCTAGGATGCACTGTGCCTGCAACATCCTATTTTTTATGTATTTTCTGATTTGACTGAACAGATAGAGATAGAGGATGGCAGGGGGGAAAGACACAGAGAGGTTGTGTCAGTAGGCCAGTAGGCCGGATTCAAACCTCTGACACTCTAGACAAGCCACGATAACATGTCCTATCCATAGATATATATGTCATATATAACATGTCTTCTGTGCGGTTGGTTTACAGTTTGGGTGCCTATTGGAGTTGCTGAACTCAGCTAGCTCTGTCTGTAGTTACAGCTGCATGCCCTGAGGTGATGGAGGGTCTGTTTGAAATGATCTCATTTCAGGAAGATCTGTCAATATTTGGCCACCAAACAAGAAGCCTTTACAACATCCATTTTTGTTGAAAGTTAGTGTAAATGTCAGAGGATAAAACATCTACTTTCTATGTCTGACAGTGAGAGTGCACTAAGACTGAATGCTGGGAGGATCCAGGAGGCTGGGAGGATGCACATCCTATTTATTCCCCATCATTTCCATTCTATTTACACTATATACACAAAAGTATGTGGACAGCCTATCAAAATAGTGGATTGGGCTATTTCAGCCACACCCATTGCTGACAGAAGTATAAAATCGAGCACACAGCCATGCAATCTCCATAGACAAACATTGACAATAGAATAGCCTTACTGAAGAGCTCAGTGACTTTCAACGTGCCACCTTTCCAACAAGTTAGTTTGTCAAATTTCTGCTCTGCTAGAGCTGCCCCGGTCAACTGTAAGTTGCTTTTATTGTAAAGTGGAAACGTCTAGGAGCAATAACAGCTCAGCCGCAAAGTGGTAGGCCACACAAGCTCACCGAACAGGACCACCGAGTGCTGAAGCGCGTAATGTCCTCGGTTGCAACACTCACAACCGAGTTCCAAAATGCCTTTGGAAGCAACATCAGCACAAGAACAGTTCTTCTGGAGCTTCTTGAAATGGGTTTCCATGGCCAAGTATCCGCACACAAGCCTAAGCTCACCATGCGTCTGCTGGAGTGGTGAAAAGCTTGCCGCCATTGGACTCTGGAGCAGTGGAAACGTGTTCTCTGGAGTGATGATTCACACTTCCCCATCTGGCAGTCCGACGGACTAATCTGGGTTTGGCGGTTGCCAGGAAACGCTACCTGTCCAAATGCATAGTGTCAATTGTAAAGTTTGGTGGAAGAGGAATAATGGTCTGGGGCTGTTTTTCATGGTTCGGGCTAGGCCCCCTTAGTTGCACTGAAGGGAAATCTTAATGCTGCAGCATACAATGCCATTCTAGACGATTCTGTGGGGGGGGGGGGGGACCAACTCCATATTAATGCCTATGATTTTGGAAAAAGATACTTGACCAGCAGGTGTCCACATACTTCTGGCCACATAAAGTATTTGCGTGTGTACTATATGACTGAAACCTGGGAGATACGCCTGTAGGTTTCATCGCGGCTTGGCCAGCTCTGACAGAGTCTATCCGGCTGACGTCTTTACTATCGGAGCTGTTCATAATGAGTGAAGCTCTCTTAAGGCAGCCCCCCGAACCTCTCTGATTCAGAGTGGTTGGGTTAAATTCAGAAGACACAGTTCAGTTGAAGGCATTCAGTTGTACAACTGACTAGGTATCCACCTTTCCCTCTCCTCTCCTCTCTCCAATGCTACCTCTCTGACTCGAGCTGTCACAGCAGATGTACTGAGAAGTCTTGATTCATCATAGCTGCTTTTAACTGCTGTGTTACAGGGTAAACACCCACTATAAGTCAGGCCTGTCCTCTGTAGGGTTCTACCACACAGTGGGAATAGAGAGAGAGGAGGGGAGGGGAGAGAGGGTGTGGGGGATGGGGGAGAAAGAGAAGGGGTGGGAAAGAGAGAGAGAAAGAGTGAGAGAGAGAAAGTGAGATAGAAAGAGAGGGGATGGGGAAAGAGTGAGAGTTAAAGAAAGAGGGAGAGAAAAGGGGAGGGGGGAAAGAGAGAAAGAGTTTCCCCAATGATGCATCAATGCTGTCAGACTCCATAATATTCTTTCTATTCCTTCTACAGTTTTTAAATAGTTTACGACTTCTTTCATTCTCCTCCAATTCAACTACTTTTCATTCATAGTCATTCCAACGTACAGTACTACTCAGGTACGGATCCTTGGTGTGGCATCTGATTTTTTTAAATGATTCAGAGTACAGTGGTTGTTCCTGAAAAAAATACCTTTTACCCCTTTTTCGTGATATCCAATTGGTAGTTACAGTCTTGTCCCATTGCTGCAACTCCCGTACGGACTCGGGAGAGGCGAAGGTGGAGAGCCATGCACCCTCCGAAACACGACCCTGCCAATCCGCACTGCGTTTTGACACACTGCTCGCCAGCCCCACCAATGTGTCAGAGGAAACACAGTACAACTGGCGACCGTGTCAGCGTGCATGTGCCCGGCCCACCACGGGAGTCACTAGATCGCGATGGGTCAAAGACATCCCGGCCGGCCAAACTCTCCCCTAACCCTGAGGATGTTGAGACACATTTATAAGAGGGGTTTTGATTCTGACCATGTCTGGCGTTTTAACCTAACTTTGCTGACATGGCAAGCTTCCCAAATGGCACCCTATTCCCTATATGGTGCCCTGCTTTGGACCAGAATAGGTGTTTTCCTCAAGGAGTTCACAAAATTCACAACAAACAGGATAAAATGTCTGTCTGCAGGGTTTCTTGTTCTACCCACACAACCCTGTAGAAACATACAACATACAGTACAAACTCATAACCCAGATTGGAGACTTGAGCACATAATAACGATGCTCTTTGCAAACATTCCACTTAGAACGTGTGGGATCCTATAGTTACAAAACTGTAGCTGTTTTACCTTCTACCAATAACAGATGGTTTGTTTATTATGGGATGTAGAACATAGCTTTGACTTGTAACAGATGCTTACATCCACAGCGTTTTACTGTGAATACGATCTTCATGAACGTCACAGAAATGCAGGGGCCTTGTCACATTACATATGCATTTGAGCAGCTCTTTTACCCAAAGAGACAGTTTTCATGTAGGTTTCCCCGGTGAGAATCAAAACCACCTTCCTGGCATTGCAAGCTTAATGCTCTACCAACTGAGCCACAGAGGACCACAATGTGCCTGTGACTGAATCCCGGGCCATTGAATTCCGGCCATCTGGAATTGTGGCGGTTGGTGTTTGTTGCCATGGTTGTTTCGTACTGTCTGCCCGTCTTGAGAAGCATGTGATGAAAACCAGCCCACTCTGTTTCTATCTGCCAGTCTCTGTCTCTATCATTCAGCTCAGGTTTTAAACACAACACGATTGTTGCCATTATTCTTGTCTCTGTATCTACCGCAGGACACAAAGTGAATGAATAAATATGTTGTGTTGTTTGTCTGGACTTATTCAGTGATTTATTCAAAATTTCTTGAAGGCAAAGAGGAAAGTTCAATAGTGTACAAAACGTGTAAGCATTTGAAATGTCAGGGCCTCGCTCTCTAACTTGTCAACGCAGAGTAACGTTCCACTCTACTCTTCCTCTGGCATTCTGGGAAATCAAATGTTGCAGATACCAATAGAATTATTTTTTGCTGTTGTTCATGAAGAGGCGACAATGTCCAGAGTCAGCGTGCAAAAAAATGCAAAAATGAGATGCCTTTGAGGAATACTGTGCTGATGTGTCCTGAATTGCAATGCCTACTCTCGAAAGTCATGTTGGAAAAATACAAATCCAAGCATGCTTATACTGTATATTTTCAGCCTGCATGTGTTATTGTCATCTGGTGTCACACTGAAGGTTCACCCCTGTATTGGTATTAAACCTATGAAATGAAGCCAGAGAAGCTACAGCACATTGAAGATCTTGGTCTCAGTTCGTCTAGCTGTGTTATGTAGGGCCTTTCTCATGCTTTCCCCATGTATTTCAACCAATGTTATAATCTCCTGTTACTTACAACACATGTACTCAGTTTCAATGGTGTAACAAGTGGAAGTAGATAGGGTGGTGGTATACAGAATACACTCAAATCAGCATAGACAAGGGCACTTCAAGACCAGCAGTGGGAAACACATTGAGCTGCTGTAAGGTTGCAAAACTCCTGTAACTTTACTGAAATGGGCCGTTTTTTCCAGTAATCTCGGGTGGAGGAGGGAATAAGCAGGACATCTGAATTGCTGAAATGTTGCAGTCCTAGACTGCTGCTTACCACCACAACACGCTGTAAACAATAGCTGGGCATAGTGATGTCATCATAGGCCTAGTTTCTCTCGGCTCCTTACCAGCAACGACCTCCAGCCCTGTGACCTCCCTGGAACCCCATGCTAGCACACATATTATTAACTTCAAAGTACAGTGCTGAATTATTCCAACTAAGCCTGCAGCGGTGTACTGTTTGTAGCAAGCTGCTGATGAAAGTGTGAACCGAGCCTATCATCCTTCCTTAAGAGAAAAATGAAAGGTGTTGTAAGCACTACCGGTTGGCCAGGATTAAAACATACCTTGGAAGGTAAATCTCCAGTGGATTGGCGACATTAAACGGAAGTGGCTCTAGGGGATTGATCGTGCCAAGCTCAGGGACGGATGGTAAACAGGTTGAAAACAGGCTTTCACTTTAGCCTCTACATCTGAGGAGATCTGTACTCAAGATACATTACACCGTAAACACCGTATCATGTGGTTAAGATGGGGTCTTACAAGTAGCCCATAACAGATACACTGACAAACTTCTGGCCTACCTGCTCTAACTGTAAATGAAACATCGCCCTCAATGACAGATGTGTTTTTATTACAGTACATCATTAAACAGTGTACAGTTTTACCCCTCATGGATTTTTACACTGCTCTATTGATTTTGTATGCATTGCACACTGCTTGGAGAATAAACCACGCGCAGTGACTGCCAAGGCGTGCTATTTTTCTTGTAGAGGATACAAAGATGCTGCCTTCCCAGACCCAGCAAAGCATTTCATCTGGCTTTGAAGATGATTGAAACTGCAGGACTAGGGGAATTAAATGAGAGGAAATTGCCAGTAAAGGCTATTATGTCCCCAGTAATATCCATTTCCTAAACAATAATGCTGGGGAGAAATGTAATGAGAGCAAAGCAGCATTACCTGCCATCTGCTCTGTTCTCCTCTACCCACTATATCCTACTTTATTTATCTCTGCCTGCTCTCCTCTACCCACTATATCCTACTATATTTATCTCTTCCTGCTGTCTTCTACCCACTATATCCTTCTATATTTACCTATTCCTGCTGTCTTCTACCCACTATATCCTACTATATTTATCTCTGCCTGCTCTCCTCTACCCACTATATCCTACTATATTTATCTCTTCCTGCTGTCTTCTACCCACTATATCCTTCTATATTTACCTATTCCTGCTCTCCTCTACCCACTATATCCTACTATATTTATCTCTGCCTGCTCTCCTCTACCCACTATATCCTACTATATTTATCTCTTACTGCTGTCTTCTACCCACTATATCCTACTATATTTATCTCTTCCTGCTCTCCTCTACCCACTATATCCTCCTATATTTATCTCTTCCTGCTCTCCTCTACCCACTATATCCTTCTATATTTATCTCTTCCTGCTCTCCTCTACCCACTATATCCTACTATATTTATCTCTTCCTGTTCTCCTCTACCCACTATATCCTACTATATTTATCTCTTCCTGCTCTCCTCTACCCACTATATCCTTCTATATGTATCTCTTCCTGCTCTCCTCTACCCACTATATCCTACTATATTTATCTCTTCCTGCTCTCCTCTACCCACTATATCCTACTATATTTATCTCTTCCTGCTCTCCTCTACCCACTATTACCTTCTATATTTATCTCTTCCTGCTCTCCTCTACCCACTATATCCTTTTATATTTATCTCTTCCTGCTCTCCTCTACCCACTATATCCTACTATATTTATCTCTTCCTGTTCTCCTCTACCCACTATATCCTACTATATTTATCTCTTTCTGTTCTCCTCTACCCACTATATCCTACTATATTTATCTCTTCCTGCTCTCCTCTACCCACTATATCCTTCTATATTTATCTCTTCCTGCTCTCCTCTACCCACTATATCCTACTATATTTATCTATTCCTGCTGTCTTCTACCCACTATATCCTTCTATATTTATCTCTTCCTGCTGTCTTCTACCCACTATATCCTTCTATATTTATCTCTTCCTGCTCTCCTCTACCCACTATATCCTTCTATATTTATCTCTTCCTGCTCTCCTCTACCCACTATATCCTACTATAATTATCTCTTCCTGCTCTCCTCTACCCACTATATCCTTCTATATTTATCTCTTCCTGCTCTCCTCTACCCACTATATCCTACTATATTTATATCTTCCTGCTCTCCTCTACCCACTATATCCTTCTATATTTATCTATTCCTGCTCTCCTCTACCCACTATATCCTTCTATATTTATCTCTTCCTGCTCTCCTCTACCCACTATATCCTCCTATATTTATCTCTTCCTGTTCTCCTCTACCCACTATATCCTTCTATATTTATCTCTTCCTGCTCTCCTCTACCCACTATATCCTACTATATTTATCTCTTCCTGCTCTCCTCTACCCACTATATCCTTCTATATTTATCTCTGCCTGATCTCCTCTACCCACTATATCCTTCTATATTTATCTCTTCCTGCTGTCTTCTACCCGCTATATCCTTCTTTATTTATCTCTTTCTGTTGTCTTCTACTTCATTTGACTTATTCACCCTCTGCTCTCCTCTCTTTTCCATATTCTTCCACCTCTCTCTCTGATGTACTCTATTTTATCCCCCCCTCTCTCTCTTTCTCTCTCTCACAGCCCATTTTTCCTATAAATGGGCCTCTCTCTCTCTAACACGGACACACCAGTAAATGCTTCTGTAATCCTGCCTCACTCAATCTCTCTCTCTCACTTTCGCTCTCTCTCTCTCTCTCACACACACACACACACACACACACACACACACACACACACACACACGCACACACACGCACACACAGACACACACACAGACACACACACAGATACACACACGCACGCACACACACACTCCTCGCATGAGAATGGCTCTTTTATCCCTGGAATTTAAGGCCCGTAATAGAGTCAGGGACACGCATGGGAGGGTATAAATAATATATCTGTGCCCTGGAAATGCAACGCTAACCAGCCATATATAATCTGTTTTGTAACTGACCTGTCACATCACTAGCTATGTTTCAGTTTTCCCTAGCTCCATATGGGCTGCTGGAGCTAGCTAGCTCACATGACCAAAGCTAGTTAGTATGGTTGGAACTGCCTTGCTAACACAGCACATAGATAGCTAGTTAACACGGCTGGCAATGGTGAGTTAAGCTAACACGGCTAACCCTGTATGCTCCACTGTTCCAGGAGCTCAGCTTGTTCACCAGCCTTAGTTATTCCATGGCAGCCTCCCTCCCTCTCTCTCTTCTCCATGGCAGCCTCACACCCTCTCTCTCTTCTTCCATGGCAGCCTCCCTCCCTCTCTCTCTTCTTCCATGGTAGCCTCCCTCCCTCTCTCTCTTCTTCCATGGCAGCCTCCCTCCCTCTCTCTCTTCTTCCATGGCAGCCTCCCTCCCTCCCTCTCTTCTTCCATGGCAGCCTCCCTCCCTCTCTATCTTCTTCCATGGCAGCCTCCCTCCCTCTCTCTCTTCTTCCATGGCACTCTCCCTCCCTCTCTCTCTTCTTCCATGGCAGCCTCCCTCTCTCTCTTCTTCCATGGCAGCCTCCCTCTCTCTCTTCTTCCATGGCAGCCTCCCTCCCTCCTTCCCTCTCTTCTTCCATGGCAGCCTCCCCCCTCTCTCTCTTCTTGCATGGCAGCCTCCCTCCCTCCCTCTCTTCTTCCATGGCAGCCTCCCCCCTCTCTCTCTTCTTGCATGGTAGCCTCCCTCCCTCTCTCTCTCTTCTTCCATGGCAACCTCCCTCCCTCTCTCTCTTCTTCCATGGCAGCCTCCCTCCCTCTCTCTCTTCTTCCATGGCTGCCTCCCTCCCTCCCTCCCTCCCTGCCTCCCTCCCTCCCTCCCTCCCTCCCTTCCTCCCTCCCTCCCTCCCTCCCTCCCTCCCTCCCTCCCTCCCTCCCTCCCTCCCTCCCTCCCTCCCTCCCTCCCTCCCTCCCTCCCTCCCTCCCTCCCTCCCTCCCTCCCTCCCTCCCTCCCTCCCTCCCTCCCTTCTTCCATGGCAGCCTCCCTCCCTCTCTCTCTTCCATGTCAGCCTCCCTCCCTCTCTCTCTTCTTCCATGGCAGCCTCCCTCCCTCTCTCTCTTCTTCCATGGCTCCCTCCCTCCCTCCCTCCCTCTCTTCTTCCATGGCAGCCTCCCTCCCTCTCTCTCTTCTTCCATGGCAGCCTCCCTCCCTCTCTCTTCTTCCATGGCAGCCTCACTCCCTCTCTCTCTTCTTCCATGGCAGCCTCCCTCCCTCCCTCCCTCCCTCCCTCCCTCCCTCCCTCCCTCCCTCCCTCCCTCCCTCCCTCCCTCCCTCCCTCCCTCCCTCCCTCCCTCCCTCCCTCCCTCCCTCCCTCCCTCCCTCCCTCTCTTCTTCCATGGCAGCCTCCCTCCCTCTCTGTCTTCCATGGCAGCCTCCCTCCCTCCCTCTCTTCTTCCATGGCAGCCTCCCTCCCTCCATCTCTTCTTCCATGGCAGCCTCCCTCCCTCTCTATCTTCTTCCATGGCAGCCTCCCTCCCTCTCGCTCTTCTTCCATGGCAGCCTCCCTCCCTCTCTCTCTTCTTCCATGGCAGCCTCCCTCCCTCTCTCTCTTCTTCCATGGCAGCCTCCCTCCCTCTCTATCTTCTTCCATGGCAGCCTCCCTCCCTCTCTCTCTTCTTCCATGGCAGCCTCCCTCCCTCTCTCTCTTCTTCCATGGCAGCCTCCCTCTCTCTCTTATTCCATGGCAGCACAGTGGTTTCTCTAATCGCTGACACACTTTCAGAGACAGGTAACACTTTATTTGGATAGTCCATTTGTAGATGCTCTACAGACTATCAGTAAGATTTGAACTATCTACTAACCTTATCCTAAACCTAAACCTAACCCCTACCCTAACCCTAGCCCTAACCCTAACCCTTACCTTAACCCTTACCCTTATTCTAAACCTAACCCCTACCCCAACCCTTGCCTTAACCCTAACCCTTACCTTAACCCTTACCCTTATTCTAAACCTAACCCTAACCGTAGCCTTACCATGCAGTTGCTGATCAACAGATAGTTTGTTGATAGTATGACCATCTGTAGAGTATCTATATGGGACGATCCAAATAAAGTGTGACTCAAAGACAGAGGCAGTCCGTTTTGATACGGACATATTTATAAAGCATCTTAGTGTAGGAAATCTGATCTGGGATCTGTTTTGCCTACACTCTTAGAAAAAAAGGGTTCCAAAACGGCTCTTCGGCTGTCCCTATA